>NW_019154085.1:11828880-12123111 GCF_002288905.1 Enhydra lutris kenyoni
AATATCTGAAATATATATGTTTAAATTTCTATAAATCAATGAGAAAAACCAAGCAACAACCTGTTTTTAAAATGTGCTTATGGCATAACTTGTAATTCACAGAAGAGGAGCTTCAGATGGCCTGTGTGTTATAAAATGATCGACCTCACTAGCAATCAGGGAAAAGCGAGATACCACGCTCCCCCAAACACACTGAGGACAGACCTAAGACTGTAAGTCTGGAGAGTGGGAAGCATGTGAGGAAACGAACACTCTCCTACTTCATACGCAGCTGCGGGGAATAACCAAGCAGACAGGGTAGTATAGCCGCTTCGGAGGATAATTTCTGAGTAGCTAGAAGTTAAAAATATGCAAATCTATGACCCAGTAAATCCTTCTTCATATCTACCTCCTCCTCCCCCCACCCAGAGCCCTCATGGATGTACAGAGGAAGCCTATGCACTAATATTCATCACAGTACAGGGACTCAAAGTAGGGGTCGTGGGCCTCCAGCATTCCCCGAGAGCTGGTCGGAAATGATGGAAATGAGGCGGAGAGCCCATCCGAGAACTACTGAGTATGTGGGGGTGGGACTCCTCGAAGGTCCTGGGCCACTGCTGCACTTTGAGAAGTGCCGTGTCATAACATCGTTCGTAAGGCAGCACAAAGGAAACGATCTGACTGTCCACCACACACCATCACTTCTGTATATTTCAGAAAATCAACCAGCAGTTTAAAAGAATGGGGTAGATACATGCTGATCAGAAAATATCTAAGATAGACCTACTGCAGAAACACATGTAAAGACTAATGTTAGCCATGTTTTTCAAAAACCACAGAATATCATATATTTCTACATGGACATTTCCACATACGGGTGTACATATATGCATTTGCGTAAACATTCGGCAGAATATACACCAGCTGATAACGGCGGTCATTCTCGTAGGGATAATGGGGTTGGGAGGGCAGTTGAGGAAGACTGTAATTCTTCTACCTTCCGCTTCTTTGCAAGAAAAACTTCTGGAGTAGTATTTGTGGCCCTGTACTTTTAGCTGGAGATCTAGGTTCTAGACCCGGTCTGGGCAGAAACCAGCTGTGCCGTCTGAAGCAAGTGCCAGCCCACCCGACTTCAGCTTCTTAACCTGCCAAACCAGAAACTGGGCAAGTGAACCCCAAGCCCTTTTGCTCAGCTTCATCATGCTATGATTCTTGCACAAGTTGTCTGAGTGTGAAAATCAGGTTGCTTAAGAAACCTGACCCCAAAAATAAATAAATAAATAGAGAGGTGCATGCATATCTGTGTCCCTAGAGGAACTAGGTAATAATCATTTCCACATGTCATCTTAGGACACATGACTTCCATGAGCTTGCCTGTGTTTAAATATCATTGTGGCTACGGGAAGCTCTTTATTTTTAAAGTAAAAGTTTAGAGACCTGATAAACTGCACCCCAAAATTTTCCAAAGGCTTGGATTCTAAGTCAGTCTTCAGGATTCTGGTTCCACTAGGATGAGTGTGTAAAAATAAATAACATGACTTTCCTACAGGACGGACTGGCTCAGATGCTAATCGCACGTGTGGTGAGCATGTGGTGAGCACTGGGCACACAGATGAGGTCAGACCGAAGAGCTCCCAGCGACAGCCAGTATCGTGCTTCCAGTCTCACAGAAAAACTAGATTTGTGTCACTCACTTTGCATTTTTCAATTTTGTATGTCATTTTTTTTTTTTAATTAATAAAGAGACATCTTTCTTAATCTATCATGTGTGACTCTGGATTGGTTTTGACCAAGATACAGAGAAATCTAAATAAACCAGAATTCCCATGGGGTCATACCTATCTGTCTATGTATAGATATAGATATAGATAAATAGGAATTTAAAAAAAATACTAAAAAGCAAGGAATAAGGCAAAACTCAATCCAAAACTCAACCAACTTTGCCCCATAAGAGAAAGTGCTGCTTCCTTGATCAAACGCAGTATTCGGACATAGCAGTGAACCAGAAAGAGCTTTAGAGACCATTAACAACCCTGTCATTTTATAACCAGTTAATGATAAATTGGGGACTAGAATCCAGTTTTCCTGTCTCTTAAGCCAGAGAGGCTTCCTGAGTGTAAACAGCACACACATGAATGTCTTTGGCTCCTGTACACAACAGATGAGTCAAACGAATTCCATGAGGCGGCCATTTTTGAAAAAGAGTTAAATGCCTTTCATTGTATACCTTTAAAGTTAATTTTAAAAGAAGATTCTTGGGGGAAAACGTCCTTTTATAAATGTAAATATAGTATACCTATTATTGGAATTTAGTAATTTTGGATATGGAGTGATTTTCCATTAATCCTTAAAAATAAGTAAATAAAATGGCACAAGGTGCTGGTTATTTTCCGTGTACCATCCCAGACCCACTCTCCATCTTTCTCTGCTCTGATGTGGTTCCTGGAAGCTGACCTCCACGACAAGCTCCCTCACCTACAGGCTTCTGCTGGGTCTGTCCAGTGGGGAGAAGGCAGGAGAGACTAGTATTTGAAGGAGAAAGCAAAGTGGGGGCCTTAGCCCTCTGCACCCCAGCCCCCCTTCCTGCCGCCCCTCCTCACTGTCTTGCTGGCAGTGACTACCTGGCAGTCCCTCTTTCAAGGCTCTAAGCTCTCTCCGGACTTGGTAACAATGGGCCCTGAGTCCCTTACCGTCCCTTAGCGGTGTCCTTACTGGTGTCCAGCCCATATCCCAGTAACTAGTCCCTTCACAAAACCCTTTTCAGTTAATTCCCTCAGTGCACCATCAGTTTCCTGCCAGGACCCTCACTGTGCACTGCTCAGAGTAATAAGAAGCCTGTAGGTATCTATGAACACTGGGATAGAGCCAGCGACTGGCAAATGACGTCTCATGCCCTCCCTGAATAAATCTTGGCCAGGGACACATTAGGTCACGTGCAAGTGCTCTCCCCTGTGTTGGGAGAGGCCACCTGCCAGGGACGTGAGCATCTGAGGAGTCCTTGCTGGGTGTCCGGAGAATGCAAGGGCCTGTCCACTCTGGACCTGGGTCAGCTGCATTGAGGTAATGTCTCTCTCCGGGCCAAAGAGCAATCTTACTTCCCACTGGTTAAAAACAAAGCAGAGGGTTCCTGAGCTCAGTGTCCCTTGTCTGGACACAAACCTACTCAGTACTCAGCATCCACCTGGCCCATCTGTGTTGCGTGCATGGGATTCGGGGAACAAAAGGAACTGTTGGTGCTGCTTGCTGAGCTGAGTCTGACCCAGAAGTCTTGGGTCTTTGTCGACCTCCACGAAATAGGAACAGGTGGATCTATGAGCTTATGAGTAGCGTGAAATCTCAAACCCTGACGTCCTCATCCCTCCACTTGGCCTCACTGGCTTCTTCCCTTCTGAGGCAAGAGCTAAATCCTATCTATAGGGTTTTGTACCTTCTGTTCCCTTCTTGTGGACTGCTCAGTCCCAAGGGCTTCAGAGGACCAGTTCAGACTTTTCTCAAGCCTCAGACCACCTGCCATCTTCTCAAAGAGGCCTTCCTTACCATGTAATAAAGACTCACTGGCTACCTCACCCATTTCATTTTCTTCTTAACATCTTTCACACTCTCACATTATCTTTCTGTTATGGGTTTATTTAATGTCTGTCTTTCCCCCACTAAGATATAAGGTCCAGGAGAAATGGGGTCTTTTTTTGTCTTGTTCTCTATCTCCCCAGAACACAGCATAGTTCCTGTCCCCAGGGAAGTAGCACAAATGGATATTTGATGAGTAAATGAATAATTAAATGAATAAATGAATAAATGGAGTAAGTGAACTTCTACAATGTTATACTTTAACATTTAACTTAAGTTCTTTGCCTTTCAGGTGTCTCATCTGTGCAATGGTAGAAAATAATATGCTTGTGTCAGATATGTTATATTGTATTATATGTATAATTGTATATTTGTATATAATAACAAATTTCATCTTATATGCTACATATAACAAATGAGATAATATAACAATATTCTGAAATCTGTGAAGTACATTATCATTCCTATAAAATGCAAGGTTCAGTTTTAACAGAAATGAATATATGTGGGGTCAATGTCAACATTTCCTGTTATATCATTTAGAGAGATACACAGTAGTCACTAACAGTCACTAAATGCATGTTCAACTCAGAAAGGGGGTGCTGGAGAAATGAGGACGTGAAGAGAGGCATTTCTCAATGCATCTAGTTCTAAGTCATAACACAGCAGTGTCTTCCAACCAAAAAGCACTGCTAAGGGCCCATCCAGTTCTAAGTCACCGCAATTACAGAGACACCCTGCAGAGATGACAAGGCTCCAGTGACTTCCAGGGCTTTACCCTCACTAATGAGGTAGTTCCACCAGCCCTTCAGGAAAACCAGGCTCGCTGCCCGAGGCTCCGTCTGGGGTTTGGAATGTTCACAATCTCCTCTCCCCCGGCATGACTCGTTTATACTGTTTTCCAAAGCCTCTTGCCCTGTGGGTCATTTGCATCCCCATGCTATAAAACAAGTCCCTTCCAGTATCACAAGGTGGGACAGGGCAGAAGGCTTCCTGCTTTAGCCCCCAACAACTGGAGATTCACTGGGGATCTTCACAGGAGAAACGATGGTGACCTCCTTGGCTTCCTTGCAGTCCCCCCTCCCCTTTTCCCAATGCTCCACTTAGTCCCTTCTGTTCCCTGCCTGCATTTGCCTGGCCTCCCACCCACTTGGGGCGGTCCCATCCAGGGATGTGGCATCCCAAAGCTCTGAACATAGAGACCATTCAGTGGGGGAAAAGCCTCACGCACTGCTGAGGAGTAATTAGAAAAACCTCCAAATGTTGACACCAGTGACTTCATGAATACCAGGTTTTATGGCCGGATCGGAGAAATCACTGTGAAGATCTGAAGTGCTCAGCATCCACCTGGCCCATCTATGTCTAAGAGAACTTCCTTCATCCATTAGGTGACGAAGTTGTGGTATTCATTTAACGAACACTGCCAGAGCACACGCTACGTGCCAGGCAATGTCCAATATGAGAGACACTATTAAGCATCACTAAATTATTAAACATTATTTTGCTTAATCCTCACAAAACCCCTTGGAGGCAAGCACTATTATTCCCCCATTCTACAGATGAAAAAAGTGAGGCACAGAGAAGCCAAGTAACCTGCCCAACGTCACACAGATGACAAAGAGGCAGACCTGGGCTCTGACCCCTGGCAGCCCGGTTTTCAGGGGCCATCAATCAGCCACGGTGCCACATGGCCACTTTGATTATCACCAAATCTAGTATTGCGCTAACATTCATGATAGGGCTCCCTCGGTGCCTTAGCTTCTGGCATGTTCTAACATGTCTAATGTTCATAAAATAAATTATGTGGTCAGATTCCCTTTATCTTATATGCCTGCTTTCTGGATTAGTGTGGGAGATGGGAGAGGGACTCCACCATCATTTGGAATTCAGAGGTACTGAAAGCTACCCCTTTCCAGGGCCCAGTGAAGTCAGCCTGCTATTTATCGGAGAACTTCTTATGGGTGAAAGAAAATGTCCCCAGTGGACCCAGGCATGTGGATCCTGGGATCCAGATGTGCCTTCTGTTGCGACAGCTCAGACTACACGTGGGACCTCCAGAAGCCCCAGGCCACGCCCACCAGCTCTTCCTCGGCTCCCGCTGTCCCCATCCCTCTCACTAGCTTTCCCTGCACAGGCACAGCCCCGAGACTTCCCCGCCCTGGATACTGGGGAAGCTCTCCCGTGTCATCTAAGTACGACTCTGGGAGCAGTCCAAGGCCCAACAACACGCCTCGGTGTCCTTCCTGGTTAAACGGCCCATCTCTAGAACCTGAATACATCTAGGCCTTCCTTCTCCTGTCTTAATACCCAGATCAGCAAGGTTCAGTCCAAAAATATTCAATAGCAAAAAAGCATTAAATAACAGCATGAGGCGTGATGAATAGGAAATGCACAGAAGATTTTTTAGGGTCGTGAAAATACTCTGTATAACGCCGTCAGGGCGAACGCGTAACTCTGCACACCTGTCCAGATCCACAGAGTGGACGACACCGAGAGTGAACCCGAAGGTGAGCTCTGGCCTCGGAGCGATGGTGATGGGTCAGTGTGGCCTACTCAGTGGGAACGAAGGTACCATGCCGGAGCCGGGCGCTGATAGCGGCGGAGGCTGCCAGTGTGTCAGGCAGTGGGGATATGGGAACTCTGGGCTTTCCCCTTGATCTTGCTGCAAACCTAAAGCTTCTCTAAAAACTGAAACCTATTTAAAAAATACCACCCTGAGTTTCTATTTCAATCTCTTGAAGAAGAGGCAAGAAGAGAATCCCACCCTAAAACTACAACCACATGGCATCTCTTTTACGTCTATCCTAAGACCTCAGCCCGCTGTTGTTCTCCTGCCTTGCCTTCAGGTCCCTTTCTCATCCTCTGTCCATCTCTGTTCCTCTGTCTACTTACAGATCCACACACACGCACGCACACACAGACACACACAGAGCAACATGTGAGTCACGTTAGCTTTTCTCACCTGAGCCCACTTAGCTTCTCTCTTTACAGTTTCCCTCGTGCCCCTTATTCCCATCACTCAACAAAGTCCAGACAACCTGGACGGGGCCTATGTGAAACTTTCCTTCAAAGGTCTGGTGGGAGATGCTGTTAATGCGGTCAGGTAGCATTGTAAGTGCGAATTTAAATTTAAAATTGCACATATTACAAAAATGTGTGAGTTTTGAAACAACACAATTTCAATAACACTAAGAGCTTCGCTTTACACACAGATTTTGAAATAATGTGTGTCCCTCGCAAATTAGCATTTATAAAGATGACCTTAAAACTGAAAAAATGAATAAACCGTACACTGAATTTAGCCACTGCCACAGCCTTAGCCACAGGACCCTATGAACGGAAACACCCACCATCCTCTGGCCTGACTTGCAACCTTGAACTATGGCAGAGGAGAATTCCATGAGGGCAATGATGCAGCTTTTGATGAAAGGAGAAAGATTGCTGTTATACTTTAATAATTTTGTTCCTGCTACGTAACTTAGGTGTCATGGCTATGTAGATAACCACAACATACTAAATTACAGCTTTCGTATGGAATTCAGTATTTCATCTTCTCCTGAAGGTGTTAAGTATTTTTCAAAGATAATGTATCCATGTAGAAAACCGTGCCTTTTCAGCACATGTGGCCCTGAACTGAAGCATGACTTGCCGGTTCGCAATGCGTCCGCTGAGTGTACAGACTGTAGAGAAACATTTTCCATTGTTCGATAGCATGTCCTATTTAATTGCTCTAGTATTGAGTAACACTCCCTAAAGAATTTTCACTTCCAGCAAAGGTTTCTGACTTTCTTCTGGTGTCTAGACAATAATGATTGACTGAAATGTGTGGGGGGCAACATAAGAAAAGTCCTCAGAAATATTTAATATTTATAGTTATTGGAGTGAGAGGGAGGGAAGCAAAAACAAAGCAACACTGTGGGTTGCTGCTAAGTGTCCAGATCAAAACAATTTTGATATAAATATGATTTAATGATCAAACACCCCCATGTAACTGAGTTATATTTGACCAAGATGACAACGCCAGGGTCAGAGGTGGGAAGTCTATGAAGTCAAATGCTTTTCTATTAAAAGTTCAAAGTAAAGCACCAAGTAATCTTTAAGAAATACAAAGTTCCTGAAAATTCGATTCTTTTCCACACCAGACACCATGCTTTCCATGATCTATCCTCTGCCCCACAGACGTCGTCTGTTTCCTGCCGGCCGCAGGTCTCGCACCGCGACCATGCTGGATGTCCTGGAGTCGCCCAGGTCGCGCGTCAACGCCAGCATGCTAGCTCAGTTCATCGACCAGCCGGTCTGCTTCGTAGGAAGGCTGGAAAAGATTCATCCCACTGGAAAAATGTTTATTCTTTCAGATGGAGAAGGAAAAAATGGAACTATTGAGTTGATGGAGCCCCTTGATGAAGAAATCTCTGGAATTGTGGAAGTAGTTGGAAGAGTAACAGCCAAGGCAACCATTATGTGTGCATCATATGTCCAGTTTAAAGAAGATAACCATCCTTTTGATCTTGGACTTTACAATGAAGCTGTGAAAATTACTCATGAGTTCCCTCAGTTTCTTGCTTTGGGGGTGGTGCAATATGATTGATCTTGATAAACACACTGAAGACTGTTACAGGAAGCCCCTGATAGTTGAGGGGAAGATTTCTGTGATTTTTAATATTTAATTTGTTCTCCTTTTAATTTCATTTACCTAACCTTATTAGATATTGCAGTATCCCACTTTTGATGGAACCCGTCTGTATATTGCAAGTTAATTCCTCATAAAGAATCACTTCTCCAGTGTACGGTCAGACCAGATGTAAGAACAAAGCAGTTGCCTTGAGTTTAGTTTTGTGTTTTATTAATAAAAACTGAAACAGAAAAAAAAATGAGTAGTCATAAATAAGCTTATCAAAGGCGGTCTTCAGCAAGCCTTGGAAACTCGGGGTTCAGAAACCCTTGGAGCCCTATCTTTCAGTCCCCACGTGAATCTTATCAATCCGACTGTCTCATGTTTTAGCCGGCAGGCATGAGTGGGAGCCTCGGAGCCTGCTTAAACCCCTCTCGATACCACTCTACTCCATTTGAGGCAGTTTGGCTGGAATTAACTTGCACCGGCAGATATCAACTCAACCCTGTAGGACAAATGAGGACCTGATTCATTAATATTTCCACAATCTCACTTTTGAAACATCCTGACAGTATTGCCTAAATTTTGGTGACTTGAAAGGACATTTCCAAATTAAGGAATTTCTCAATTAATTGACAATATTAATTGAGTTCTGTTTAACCTGGAACATAGATATTTAACATCTGGCCCATTTTCTAAGCTTGGCAAGCAAGGTGGGAGGTGCAGAGTGAAGGGCTTCATGTCTTACTACTGCACCTTCGACAGAGTATAGACCTCCGGGCAGGGTGGAAAGAAGATGTGAAACACGGCAATGGATTATGCTGATTCCAGGATATATTCGGGAAATTGTGAATTCTTTTTTTTTTTTTTAAGATTTTATTTATTTATTTAACACAGAGAGAGATCACAAGTAGGCAGAGAGGCAGGCAGAGGGGGGCGGGGGGAAGCAGGCTCCCTGCTGAGCAGAGAGCCTGATGCGGGGCTCGATCCCAGGACCCTGAGATCATGACCTGAGCCGAAGGCAGAGGCTTAATGCACTGAGCCACCCAGGTGTCCCTGGAAATTGTGAATTCTTAACAAGAACAAACATCAACCCTGCATAATAGAGTGAATTGTCATTTGGTTCCTATATTTGCTTGCAAAAAATTCTTAATATAAAGTTCTTAAGCCACCATAAGAATACCATCCATCTGACCACAGATCATCACAGAATTAAAGAAGCAGCAGAGTAAAGAGGTCTTCTACATCGTTTTGTGTTCTCACACATGATTATACTCACTACTTTCCAGACAGACAAAAGTCATCTCAAAGCCTTTCTGCAAGAAGAAGCTACAACCCCACTTAGTTTTACTGGCCCAAGTAAAATCATGAAGGTAAACTTACCTTTGACATTTTTTTCATCTTCCCCTTCTGAGATCAGTTTTTCTCACTTGGAAATCAGAGAGAAGGGCATTTAAGGAAGGAGAGGGAGACCAGTTAGAGAGTAATGTCAGGGAGTCTGGTGCTAAGAAAAGCCCAGAGAAGGCAGGTCCTCCATGGACCACAAGGTGTATCATGGGGCATGGAGGCCTGTCAGGACTAGTTCTGGGGGGAAAAGTGAGAAGTCTACCTGCATCGTTATTTGTTGAGGCCCCAACATTCCTCATCTGCTTAGCACACACTTGGCTCCTGAGCTGGGGGTAAGACGGAAGAGGGATGAGTGGTGTTAGAGCTTTGGCCCCTCCGAAAAGGGAAGGTCTGAATGGTGGGGCTCGGTGAGCGCTCTCGCCACAGCCAGGAAACACCCAGACGTGTTCTCCAGGCTCTTTCACACGGGCCCAAACTCCCTGTACAATCTGCTGTGATCCCGCAACCCAGGGACACTGCTCAGTGAACAGAGGTGCACAATTCGCCTTCCTGGCCATCCATACTCCCAGCAGAGAGCTCTCCGTGCTTCCTCTGCTTTGCACTTGTGCATCTGCGAGTGCTCTCGTGTCCCCGGCTTTCGTGGAGACCTCGTCTGCTTTATCTACTTTTCACCCATTCCCAACTGCGCCCCGGAGTTTTTCTGTACCATTCCTTGCCACCCTGATACTAGTTTTAGTGACTCTGCGCCTTATTAACAAAAAATTCACCTCTTCATGCTTGGGCCCTTAGTACATTCCTTCCCTTTCAAAGGCAGCATATATTGGTTCCCCTAGTGAAAGATGATTTTTCTTAAACCCCCAGAGCTATTACCTATTCATGCATTATTCCCGTACCTACCACTTCAAAAATTTACCAAAGGCTGGAGTCTATTCTTCCTTGCATATCTGGGAAGGGGAGGATAGAGCCCTTCAGCTCTTCACTTCAATAGTCGCAGATAAACCCAAGCTACCACAAAGCCATTGTCTGCGGCTTCACTCACAGCTACATGCTGAACAGAAAAGGGATCAATGACCCCCACTTAAAACATTCAAAACGATACACTTGGAACCACAAGGAGCACCTGGCAGACAGCCAGAGAACATACAGGGCCGTGAGCCCTCATTCTGCCATGGAATCCAGCTTCTTTCAAGGTTGAAACGCTGGAGTTCTGAATATTCAGACCGAATGCAAACCCACAGGGGGCAAGGACCCAGCGAAGGAGCCAGCCTCCGCTCGATCCCCTGACTGCTGCCTGCGGGGCGTCCTGGATATGCGATCGTGACTGTGCTCCCTACTCTGATGGAGAATGGGAGGCACGTGCGTGAGCAGCCTGAGGTTTGACCAGACACAAACGTCAAGATCAGCACTTAATGACCATTCAGTCTAGTCGCACACGTCAAGGTCCGGACAGCAGAGAACATGGAAGTGATGGAGCTCTGTGGCCCATGACGCGACCCGGAACATCGCAGCGTGGGTGTCAGACAATGAGTGTGTTGTCCCTTTCTGTATTAGATACAGCATTTAGTGCCACACTTCTGTTACATTAAAGGAGGCTCCGCGTAAAAATGTCAGCAGCACCCGTTTGACTCATGGAATTGAGAACTGTGCATTAGCTACCGATTTAAATTAATTTTGCTTCTTGAACCATGAAAGATAGTTCTTTGAACAAGAATTCATGATAAATACACATGTGTAAGAGGCTTTTAATCATAATTATTTTAAATACATAAAACACGGTTTAAGGCTCTCAGCCTCATTAATTTCTTATGGTATAAAAGAACAAAAACAGTAAATGAGAGAAGTGTAAGTCATAATTTAAATGTATTACACATGGTCATTTAGCTCATTAAATGAAAAGATTCTTTGTAAACTCTGGGCTATGGAATAATTCTGCATTAGCCAAAGACAGGGAGCAACGTTACAATTTTCTTACTGAGCACCATTGTTTTATGTCATTTAGATCTTAAAAGAATACCACCTACAATTAAAACAGCAGAATCAGAATAATGTAATCATTTTATAATACCTTGGACTTCCTCTTTCAGAGCACTTAACTCTGCAGAGTCCCAAAGAGCAAGGGGTCACATTCTCAAGACAGGACACATAGTAAGGTCTTAGTAAATATCAATGAGGAAATGGCCTTAGGTCCCTTTGGGAAATGTACAGATAAACCACTGCCATATATATTTGCCATGATGTTGTGGACCCTTCCTTCCAGGGACTTGGCCTCCCCTCTCAGGTCTGAGAACTAGCCTGACACCGATAAGAGACTGTGACTTCTTGGGGGATGCTTGTCCTCAGCCTCCTAGCTCTCTTTTCACCATACAGATTGAAAGACTCCTTTCCTGAGATTATCTGGCTGTGTTCATTCAAGTCATCATTTCCATGGTTCTATTACTACCACCTTGCAACACACAAGGTGGGATGGCCAGTTGGAGACCTAGAGAAAAGTTGATGCTGAGGTTCAAGTCTGAAGGTGGCCTGCTGGCAGAATTCCCTCTTCTTCAAGGAAGGTCAGTCATTTTCCATTAAAGCCTTCAACTGATTGGATGAGGCCCACAGACATTATAGAGGACACTCTGTTTTATTCAAAGTCTACTGATTTAAATGTTACTTTCATGTTTAAAACATCTTCACAGAAACATCTAGAATAATGCTTGACAAAACATCTGGATACTGTGGCCTAGCCAAGCTGACACAAGAAATTAAACATCATGCTCATATGATAAGCAATTCTGGGGGATGGGGGGAACAGGATTCCAAAGCAGATCCAAAAGTCACGTGAGAGAGTCTAGAAAAGAGACTGGCTTGGGATCTTTCCCAAGTGGTGAGGGCCTGGGACCAGAGTAAGGGTCCCCATGGTCAGGGGTTTGTGTGGTTTGATCCTCCTTCCAGCACCAAAGGAGAGCACCCAGATTTCCTTAATATGGATGTCTAGATGCGGGGTACAAGGGCAGGAGAGAGGGGTGAAGCTTAAAATATGTCAGCAATTACACATCAGGAAATGGACTCAGAGTATGTTACAAAAGGGAATGTAGATTGTACTCAATTCAATTTTAATAAAGTGAGTAAGTAGGAGGCAGTGAACCAAGAGGAAGAAATATTAACCAAAGTAGGTTTAAATCCTACTGGATGAAAACTGCAAACACCTGCCACCTAAGGAGGAAGTCCACTTGAAGCTCCAACTAGACACAGTGGAGACTAACCCAGGGTATCGGGGCGCCTGGGTGGCTTAGTCAGTAAAATATCTGCCTTTGGCTCATGTCATGATCGCGGGGTCCTGGGATCAAGTCCCATGCAAGGCTCCCGCCTGCTTCTCTCTCTCCTCCCCACTTGTGCTCTCTCTTGGTATCTCTGTCCCTGTCTTTGTCTGTATCTCTCTCAAATAAGTAAAAAATAAAAATAAATAACCCAAGGTATCATAGCTGGGACCTAGGATGCAGCCAGCCGGTACATTTCTAGGTCTAGAGAGGAGCTAGGCCAGATGTCCCTAACACAATGATTCATGCTCTCTCCATATTGAGAGCATTTTGAAGGAGCATTTTGAACAACCGAAAAGCCAGTATGTTTCTAGGTGGGGAGGAATAAAAAATTGGGAATGAATAGAGATGTACAAAAATGGAGAAAAACTCCTCCAGTGGGATTACCCAGAAAATTTCCAGATAGTCTCTACTTTTGCAGGGAATGATTTTGTACTTGACATTACTTAAGGTAAAATATCAGTGCCCTCCATTCCAAGTGTCTAAGAGTACCTGAGAGCACTTTAGACCCCTTTAAGGCATTGCAAGACTAATTCTGCCTTCTGGGGAGCCAGGAGGGCAGTGAACTCAACAAGCCTATAAATTAAGTCATGAGTCTTCTTTTCCCAGCAAAGCAAGTTCAGAATATACCATATAATTCTCCAGGCTTGACATACCTCCATTAAAGGAGATGCCCACTGAGTGTGGGATTACAAAAAGAAATTAGAGATTTTCTAATAAATGCTTCAAACTGCCAAGAAAATCTGGTTCTCAGGGTGTTTTTTTTCCTTTGAGGGTGAAAATAAACATGTTCATTGCTTTATAGTTTCCTGAAATGATGACATTCTAGTGTGACTGCAAATTCTTGTGACAGGCAAACAACTTCTACTGATTGTAATGACCTATGGAGTGCATGTATAATGGTTCAGGGTCGCCTTATCAGTAGACACCAGTATCAAGTAATCATCATAAGGACTTTTCTTGCTAAGAAACACTTGGTCATGTATTTTCCCATCAGATTATAACTAAAACCTTTGCTCATTCTTTTATTTTTCCAACGCTCAGTCTTAAATGGCATCTCTGCAAGTTCATGGGTACAAAGACTGACAGTAAAACATGACTTAACATAGTACTGTTTTCCTCATTATTTACAAGAAAATCTAAGTGAAATCCCACCACTATAGTCAAATCATAGTTACACAAAGAATGAGGGTTTTTTTTTTTATTTTGCAAGTTGACTAAATCATCTGAGCCAAAGACTTCACTAATGTTCACACAAGTAAAATTTCAAGACTAGAACTAGAAAGTTGATGTGAAACATCTTCTAGAAGTATTATTTGGTATGCCAAGAAGTCCAAACTTCCCAAATTTACCGGACATTATGTAAGCGCTCTTGCCAGTTATTGAGGGCGGGCTCGATCACTTCAAAGGGAAGATCCACCCATTGCCCGCACTCGCACTCACAGCTCCAGTCTAGAGGTCTCTCTTGGACCGAAGAGATGCTGGAGGCTTCGGCCTCTGCTGCTCCATAGCAGAACAACTCCCCAGACGTGTGGGCTGGGTCCCGCAGCACCTTCAGGACACAACTCCTCTCCTCCTTCAGCAGGCCCAGCACTTTCCTAGCCAGGTTACGTTGTAAATCACCAAGTTACTGGTCTAGCAGCTTGTGTGGGAAGGCGGGGTATATATTCTAAGTGAGGTGCATATTGGGCTGCAAAAAAGACTGCATCGTGTTCAAGTGAGAAGGGAATGCCAGCCCTGGACAGGAAGGGCTGGACCATTTCCACAGGCCTAAAGAGTCCAGATGAATATGGGGATTCCAGATTTTTAAGTGTATCACCCCATAGGTCTCTATTCTAAATCTCAGGGTCCCCATTCATTCTCAGCCAGGGCCTAATCTCAATGCATCCAAACTCTCAGGTTGATAAATGAATCTGTGCGATGCTCCATGGCCCTTATTAGTTAAGTTCAGGTTCTGATCCTCAGCCTTTTCTGCTCTCTACCATAGGGGCTGAGTGTCCTTCTATGCTAGCAAGTAGGCTCACTTGGTGAACAATTCTCCTCTAAACTTGTCTTGCTCCAATGTATCAATGGCTCCCAGCAATCTGATTCCAAAATTCTTCTAATTACTACTCTCAGATTCCAACAGTGCTTTCCAGTCCACACATATTCCTTCCCTGCTCACCACCAGGTAAAGTGTATGAACTGCTCCAAAACTATATGCCGGGGGCTACTGGTGCTCCATCTAACACCAGCAATGGGGGTCCTCACGGTCAACCCATCATACATGATTCAGCATCAATCTGTTGTAAATTGTGTTCCTTGGGGAAAAAAAAAACTCTGTGACTCTGGGACTTGCACGCTAGGGGGTTACTGAGGAACACTGTCAGAAACACTACCTGTCTGGGCAAAGGCAGCAGGATTAGGCAGAGGGAGTTTAAATGTAATGCAGTAGTCCTACAGCCCATCCCCCCAGGGGTTGGGGGAGGGACTCGGAGCCAGGAAGCTCCCTCAGAGTTGCCCCAGCTGAAGCCAGGAGGCCAGGGCTTTGCAGCACGCGTCAGCCAGTGGTTGTGTAGGCTCCTTCCGAAGAAGCAGCCTGACTTGGGCAAGGCAACTCTCTTTGTGTCTGGGGACAGTTCCTGGGGAGAAACTCATCTGTGAGCTATCCTAGCAGCTGGGAATGGAGGGTTCCTGGAAAGGGAGATATCAGTGGGTCAGGACCTACTATACCACTGAAGAGGGCTTGGTAGCCAGAGAACAATTAGAACACACAGAACATATCCCTAGTTAGCTAGAATTGATGGGGAAGCTTGGTATTCATTTGAACAAAAATGAGAACGGTACTTAAGGCTATTCATCTAAAGCTCAAAATTAGGATTTCCCAACTGTATAAGGACATGGCAAGGTTGCTCACCCCTGTTTGTTCCTTCATGTTCCCCAGCTCCCCTCTTCTCTGCTCTGCTTCATTCAGGGTTAGAGCAATATTCTTGTGTGTTTTCACTGATCTCAGATGTGAGTGATGAATTATTATATATCATCAGACCCTTTTCTTTCTATAAGGGTCTCTGAATCCTTAAAGATTCTTAAGGTGTAGTGCTTTTCACTTGTAACCTGTATATTATTTCAAATTACATTTTTATAGGGTTTTAGCTACTACTGGCAGTAATTCACATGATGGCATTTAATCACCAACAAAACGATAATGTTGACTTAAACAATTTTCATGTTACACCTGTGATTGGGAAGTTGACCACAGACAGGAATAGTCTCAATTCTTGTCTAGGACAACAATAGGCTGCCTCCAGCCTTATTTATAGTATATGATTGGGGGGGGGGACGGTAGCTCCAGAACTTTAAAAAAGGATGTCACTTAACCTATGTCCCAGTTGCCACATCACTTGATTAAAGTTTACATTTTTTGGCTCTTAAGTATTTACATATATTCCCACTTAGACTTAGAGACCTTTGAACTTTTGGAATCCCAATTCCATATTTTTATTTGTGATATAGTTACTACTGATATTATATGACATCTAACTAGATTCTGAGTATGACAAGATCATCTGAGTCCACAGTCACAATTTCTAAGATGATCCTTCCTATGATACCTATTTAATATACATTTACCATATCTCCTTTTTTTAAATTTTATTTTATTTTTGTGTGTAAGAGAGACAGTGTGTGTGCATGAGTGAAAAGGGAGGGGCAGAGGGAGAAGCAGACTCTCCACTGAGCAGGGAGCCCTACGTGGGACTTGATCCCAGGACCCTAGGATCATGACCTGAGCCAGAGACAGACACTTAACCAACTGAGCCACCCAGGCACTCTATACCTTTGCCATATTTCATCAATTTTAAGGTAAGTAATTTTCTACGCTTTAATGTCTCTAAAATCAGGGTATGTCATGAAATTGTTGTCAGCCAGTTGTCAGTCTTGAAATACTACCATTGCTTGCACACTGTATGACTTTTCTCTTGCTGCTGTAACAAACTGTTATGGGCTTTAGAATCTGAAATGTGTCTCATTGGGTTAAAATCAAGGTGTTGGCAGAACTATATTCCTTGTGAAGGCCCTGGAAAAATTTATTTCTTTGCCTTTGCCAGTTTCTAGAGGCTTCTCTCCTTGCTTGGCTCATGATCCTCTTCCTCCACCTTCAAAACAGGTCAAGTTCTTCTCACATTGCATCACTCTGACTTCCTATTCTGCTTCCCTCTTATGCATTTGCAGATCCTTGTGCTTAGGTTGGGTCCACAGGGATAATCAAGGATAGTCTCCATATTTTTAAGGTCGATGGACCAAGAAGCTTAATTCTAGCTTCATTGTTAATTCCCTTTGGCCATGTAACCTATTCACAGGTTCCAGGGATTAGGATGTAGAAAGCTTTGCTGGCCATCACTCTGCATACCGCAGAGATTTGGAAGAACATCTCAGAGACAATAGTGAAACGTTCTTTTAAAATACTCTGCTTCTCCAAGACTCTTAATGTCACAGAGTATATTGGGGGAGGGGGGGTGATGGATGTCAATGACTACGATCTGAAAGTGACTCAGAAAAGGCAGACTCTGTCTAGGAAGAAGTTTGGGGGAATATCTCATCTAACTTATTTCATTTATACATTCCATTTTATCTATTCACAAGAATAATGTATAATTAAAAATATACATCTAAAGAAGTCCAAAAGCACTCACTGACTTCACCAAACATAATTATATTTATATCATAGGAGTCCTTGAAGAAGAAGAGAGAGAAAAGGGAGGAGAAAATTTATTTGAAGAAATAACAGCTGAAAATTTCCCTAATCTGGGGAAGGAACCAGACATCCAGATCCAGGAGGCAAAGAGAATTCCCATCAAAATCAACAAAAGCAGACCCATACCAAGATATATTGTAATTAAATTTGCAAAACACAGTGATAAAGAAAAATTCTTTTTTTTAAGATTTATTTATTTATTTTAGAGAGAGAAAGAAGAGTAAGGGAGAGAGACAGAGAGAGGGGGAGAGAAAGAATCTCAAGCAGACTCCCCCCCCCCAACTGACAATGGAGTCCTACAAGTTGCTCAATCCCACAACCCCGAGATCATGACCTGAGCCAAAATTAAGAGTTGGTTTCCTAAAGACTGAGCCACCCAGAGGTTCCTAGAAAAGTCTTGAAAGAAGCAAGATATGTGGGCCTCAGTGGCTCAGTTAGGTGTCCAACTCTTGATTTTGGCTCAGGTCATGATCTCAGGGTCATGGGATCAAGCCCAGGTTGGGCTTCATGCTCATCAGAGAGGCTGCTGGAGATTCTGTCTCTCCCTCTCCCTCTGCCCACACCCCCCCACACCTTCTCTCTCTCTTTAAAATAAATAAATAAAAATCTTTTTTAAAAAAGCAGCAAGACAAAAGAAGTCAGTAACATACACAGGAAAACCATAAAGCTAGCAGGAGATTTTTCAACAGGAATTTGCAAGCCAGAGGGAGTGGCATGATATATGCAAAGCGCTGACTGAGAAAAATCTGCAGCCAAGAATACTCTATCCAGCAAGGCTATCATTCAGAATAGAAGGAGAGATAAAAAGTTTCCCAAACAAATGAAAACTTAAGGAGTTTGTGACCACTAAACCAGCTCTGCAAGAAATATTAAAGATTCTCTGAGTGGAAAGGGGAGACCAAAAGTGACAGCAAAAAGGTGGGAACACAAAAGCAGTAAAAATGACTATTTCTGTAAAAAATGAGTCAAGGAACTCACCAAAAAATATATAAAATATATTAACATATACCTAAAATGTGGGGAGGAGAGGAGAAAAGAATGGACTCAAACTTGAATGACCATCCACTTAATATAGACTTCTATATGCAGAAAATGTTATAAACAAAACCCAATGGTAACCATATATCAAAACCATTAATAAGCATGCAAAGAATAAAGAGAAAGAAATCCAAATATATCACTAAAGAAAATCAGCAAAACACGAAACAGAGAAAGACAAGAAAGGATCAGAGAAAAGCTCCAGAAAAAACCAAAAATAATAAAATGGCAATAAATACATATCTATCAATAACTACTTTGAATGTCAATGGGTTAAATGCTCCAATCAAAGCACCAGAACTAACTAAAAAAAAAAAGAAGAAGACCCACTTATAAGCTTCTAACAAGGGACTCATTTTAGGCCTAAAGACACCTGCAGATTGAAAGTGAGGGTATGGAGAAATATTTATCATGCAAATAGATGTCAAAAGAAAGCCAGAGTAGCAATACTTACATTGGACAAGCTAGACTTTAAAACAAAGACTGTAATGAGAGACAAAGAATATTTGTGTGTGTGTGTGTGTGTGTGTGTGTGTGTGTGTGTGTGTGTGACCACAACAACAACAACAAAAAAATAAAAAGCATCCAAATCAGCAAGGAAGTAGTAAAAGTTTCACTACATGTAGATGACCTGACACTATACATAGAAAACTCAAAACAATCTACCAAAAAACTTCTAGAATTAATAAATGAATTTAGTAAAGTCACAAGATACAAAAGCAATGTAAAGAAATCTATTATATTTTTATACACTAATAATGAAGCATCACAATGAGAAATTAAGAAAATAATCCTGTTTACAATTACACCAAAAACAATAATATACCTAGGAATAAACCTAATCA
The DNA here is from genome assembly GCF_002288905.1 of Enhydra lutris kenyoni. Taxonomy (NCBI): domain Eukaryota; kingdom Metazoa; phylum Chordata; class Mammalia; order Carnivora; family Mustelidae; genus Enhydra; species Enhydra lutris. The sequence continues at coordinate 11,848,300 of NW_019154085.1, forward strand.
AAGTAGTGAAAGACCTATATACTATGAAAACTATACAATACTGACAAAAGAAATTAAAGATAATACAAAAAAAAATGGAAAGACATTCCATGCTCATGGACTCGAAAAACAAATATTATTAAAATGTCTATAAATTTACACATTTAATGCAATCCCTACCAAAATACCAACAGCATTTTTCACAACTAGAACAAACAATCCTAAAATTTGCACAGAACCACAAAAGACCTGAAAAAACCAAAGCAACCTTGAAAAAGAAAACCAAAGCTGCAGACATCACAATCCTGGACTTCAAGTTATATTACTAAGCTGTAGTAATCAAAAGAGTATGGTATTGGCACAAAAACAAACATACAGATTAATGAAATAGAATAGAAAACTCAGAAATGAACCCACACTTACATGGCCAGTTAATCTTTAATAAAGCAGGAAAGAATATCCAATGGGAAAAAGAATATTTCTTCAACAAATGGTTTGGGAAAACTGGACAGCAGCATGCAAAAGAATGAAACTGGACCACTTTCCTACACAATACACAAAAATAAATTCAAAATGGATTAAAATCTAAATGTGAAACCTGAAACCATCAAAATCCTGAAAGAGAACACAGGCAGTAACTTCTTTGACATTAGCCATAGCAACGTCTTTCAAGATCAGGAGGCAAGGTAAACAAAATCAGAAATAAAGTATTGCGACTACATCAAAATAAAAAGCTTTTGCGCCGCAAAGGAAACAATCAAGAAAACTAAAAGGCAACCTACAGAATGGGAGATGATATTTGCAAATGACGTAGCTGATTAAAGGTCAGTGTCCGGGGCGCCTGGGTGGCTCAGTGGGTTAAGCCGCTGCCTTCGGCTCAGGTCATGATCTCAGAGTCCTGGGATTGAGCCCCGCATCGGGCTCTCTGCTCAGCAAGGAGCCTGCTTCCTCCTCTCTCTCTGCCTGCCTCTCTGCCTGCTTGTGATCTCTCTGTCAAATAAATAAATAAAATCTTTAAAAAAAAAAATAAAGGTCAGTGTCCAAAATATATAAAGAAATTACAAAACTCAACACTCCAAAAATGAATAATCCAATTAAAAAATGAGCAAAAGACATGAATAGACAAGACGCTTTTCCAAAGAAGACACACTGATGGCCAAAAGACATATGAAAAGATGCTCAACATCACTCAGCATCAGGGAAACGCAAATCAAAACTACAATGAGATACCACCTCACACCTGTCAGCATGGCTAACATCAGCAAAACAAGAAACAACAGTGTTGGCGGGAATGTGGAGAAAGGGGAACCTCCTCGCACCGTTGGTGGGAATGCAAACTGGTGCAGCCACTGTGGCAAACAGTATGGAGGTTCCTCAGAGAGTTGAAAATAGAGCTACACTATGACCCAGCAATCACACTACTAGGTATTTACCCAAAGAATATGAAAGCAATAATTCAAAGGGATACATGCACCCCTATATTTGCAACAGCACTCCCTACAATAGTCAAATTATGGCTAAAGAATGGCTACGAAAGCCAACGAATGGCTAAAGATGTGGTATATATATACAATAGGCTATTAGCCATAAAAAGAATAAAATCTTGCCATTTGCAATGACACAGTTGGAGCTAGAGAGTATTATGCTAAGCGAAATAAGTCAGAGAAAGTAAAATACCATACAATTTTACTCACTATTATATGGGATTTAAGAAACAACACAAATGAGCAAAGGGAGAAAAGAGAAAATGAGAGAGGTAAACCAAGAAACAGACTTTTTTTTTTTAAGATTTTATTTATGTATTTGACAGAGAGAGAGATCACAAGTAGGTAGAGAGGCAGGCAGAGAGAGAGAGGGAGAAGCAGGCTCCCCACTGAGCAGAGAGCCCGATGTGGGGCTCGATCCCAGGACCCTGGGATCATGACCTGAGCCGAAGGCAGAGGCTTTAACCCACTGAGCCACCCAGGCGCCCCAAGAAACAGACTCTTAACTATAGAGAGCAAACTGATGGTTACCAAAAGGGAGGTGTTGGGGGGTGGGTGAGACAGGTGATGGGGACTAAGGAGCGCACTTGTGATGAGCACAGCGTGTTGGATGGAAGTGCTGAATCACTATATTGCACACCTGAAGCTAATATTACACTGTATGTTAACTAACTGAAATTTAAATAAAAACTTTAAAAATAAAAATAAAGAAATAAAGAAGTCCAAAAGCAATCTTTACATAAGCACAAAATAAAAATTCTAAGTGTTAAGAAGTATTGAGTCATGGAATTATGTAACTGGCAATTTTTTTTTTTCTCCATAGTACAAAAAACAGTGTTAAGACCTAGATTCAGTGGTATCTTAGATTGAATAAAACACAGTACACATCCACAGACAGCCAATTTAGGTATTTTCATATTGACATAAAAATATAAATTATATGAATATATATGAACACATTTATATTTTTTCCAAGGACACAATTTTGTCTTATATGCTCGTTTTAGTGTCATTACCACTAAATATAACATTAGAATTATAAGCACTGCATTTTTTAAATTTCTTTTAAGGAATTTGATTTCTGCATTAAAGAATAAGAGCCAAAACATTATGAAAAGGTAATATGAACATAAGTTTGCAGATAAGGTTCATAAATACAAGGGCTAAGATGCCATAAGGAGGAGAATGTAAAGAGTGCTCTGTAAAAGACGTAAGTTTATTTTTCCCTTACACAGTAGTGTCCAAGCGAGAGGCCCTGGCGGGGACGCAGCTTTTCCCAACAGGACTGCTCAGGGACCAGCGTCTTTCCAGCCTGTTGCTCTGACCTCCTCCAGCACAGCTCTGTCCTTGGCAAGAACCAGGGCCTGGTAGAACTGTATTTTAGCTGAAGGAAAGGCAAAGAGAGGAATTCTAGGGAAAGGGATATATATATATTTTTTTTTTAAAGTAGAAATTTTAAGATAGCATACGGTATGGTCACAATACAATAAAATTAAAAGTAAATAATAAAAGGGGACCCAAATCATCTTAAAATACTTTCTTAAATAAGCTTTAAATAAACCTGGAAGATGAAGTAAAGAGAGAAATCAGAAACCACTGGGTCATAAAGCCTATGAGATATAGCAAGATCCCCAGAGGGGAAAATTTAAGGCTTTAAATTATTTGTTTTTACAGGGAAAAAAAAGCTTAAAAATAAAGAAGTGCTCCGTCTTAAAAAAAAAAAAAAATGGTAAAATAACCAGAAAATAAGCCTAAAGAAACTAGGAAGCAAGAATGAACAATAACAAGAGGTGAAATTAATAAGAATGAATAACAACAAGAGGTGAAATTAATAAAACAGAACACAGGATGTGAAGGATAAATATATCATTAGAAGTTCATTCTTTGAAAAGACCTAAAATGTGATTAAAAAAAAAATAACAAAACAAAACTCAAAAAGTTGACTAAAGATAAAGGAAACATAACCAAGAAAACAAACAAACAAACAAACAAAAAGATGTATAATAACTGGGGAGCCTGGGTGGTTCAGGGGGTTAAGCCTCTGCCTTCAGTTCAGGTCATGATCCCAGGGTCCTGGGATCGAGCCCCACATCAGGCTCCCTGAGCCTGCTTCTCCCTCTGCCTGCTGCTCTGCCTACTTATACTCTCTCTCTGTCAAATAAATAAATAAAATCTTTAAAAAAATGTATGTATAATAACCACAGATAAAAAGAGATTTCTAAAAGTCTGAAAATACTGTATACAATTCCATAGAAAACGAGTTTGAAAATCTAAGGGAAATGGATGGTTTCCTAAATGATTATAAATCACCAAATCAACCTAAAAAGTAAAAAACTGAATATGGTAATTACCACAGAAGAGAGCTATCATTTTGAAAGAGTCACCAGTGCAATACGGCTTTATCCAATCTTTAAACAATTACAGTTGTGAACTTATTTAAATTAGTCTAGACTACAAAAAAAGACAGAAGGCTCTTCAAATTTATTTCATAACGAAGCAGAACCTTAATACCAAAACCTAGTAAAGATGGTAACACAAGGAAAAAAAAAAAAAACCATAGATCAATTTCACTATGAATATAGTCAAGTCAAAGCAACACCAAAAATAAAGTCAACTTGCCAAAGGACTAGTACAGTATGACCAAGGATGGTTTATTCAAGGAATGCAAGGTGGCATAACGGTATCAATACAATCCCTTACATCTACACATTAAAGAAGAAAAATCATTAAAAACATTAATAAATATCAAAATGTTATCTGATATGACTCAGCAGTCCTCTCCAGTTATAAAAACTAAGGATAACAGCAACAGAAAACAACTTACGGCACAGAGTGCTTATAAAAAATCAAAAGCATATATTATTCTAAATAGTAAAACATTGCCAACACCTTAATTAAAATTAGAGACATAGCAGATATGCTCAGTATGTTCATTATTATTTACCATCTTGGTGATTTTTAAGGAAAATAAATAGCTGACCTAAAAATTGGAGAAGAGCATGTAAAACTGTGTATTTTGTTGGTAACAGGAATGCATAGCCAGGAGCCTATGAGAATGCAAATTAAGAAAAAAACCTCAGGAGTGCCCTGGAGGCTCAGTCAGGTAAGCATCCAACTCTTGATTTCGTCTCAGGTCATGATCTCAGGGTCATGGGATCAAGCCCCACAAGGGGCTCTGCACTGAGCATCAAGTCTGCTTGAGATTCTCTCTCTCCCTCTCTCTCTCTCTCTGCCCCTTCCCCCAGCTTGCTCTCTCTCTCTCTCTCTCTCTCAAAATAAAAAATTCAAAATTAACAGAATTGGCAAGACAGCTGGGTATAAAATAAGTATCTAAATATCAACATCTTTTCTTCAGTTAGGGATCTAAAAATGAAAAAAATATTCAATTTACAGTTGCAACAATAAAATACATAAGAATAAATTTTCCTAGAAAAATGCAGGACCTTATGAAGAGGACCATAACACTACTGAAAGTTATCAAATAAGATCTGGCTAGTGGAAGGACTTACCATGTTCTTGGTTGGAAAGACTTAGCTCCACAAAAATGTCAATTATATCTTATAAATGTCATTCAATTAGAATTTCAACAGGGTTTGTTTGGGGGCAGTGAGAGAGGGATTAGATAATTTTATTTGGAAATATTTTTGAAGGTTTATGAAAAAGTTTTTAAACTTATGTACAGCATAAAATGCCTGAAAGGCAAAGAGAGCCAACAATAGATATAGAAAAAACATACTTGCCTCAGAGATGATGTAGAAAGGGATATATATAAAATATACAAAGAGATCTCACAATTTTATTTTCTAAAGTAAATCTAATGAATAGGCAAGGATATGAATACACAATTCTTCAATATTTATAATTTTCAATAAACATATGCTTTAAACTCATCCAAATTTTCAACCAACAAATTCACTAATAGGAAAATTCAAATTAAAGTAACAATGAAACTTTACACCTATGAGAGGAGCAAAAACTAATGAGAATTATAATACTTATTGTTCTTAAGGACAATGGGAAAAGATACTTGCAAATACTGCTAGGTATAAACGTAATGTGTTACAGTTCCTTTGGAAAGTAATATGGCAACTTCTATGAAAGTTTAAAATACATAATATATTCTTTGACCTTACAATCCCAACTTCTTGGAATCTATCCCACAGAAATAAAAACACCACCAGTAAGTGAGGACATATGTATAATGATTTTTATTGAAGCATTATTCATAGTAGAAAAAAAATGGAAACAAAGTTGTTAAATAAATTATGGCCCATTCACAACATGGAGTATTAAGTAGCCTTTAAAAGGAATAAATAGGAACCTCTACATATCAATTAATTTGGAAGGATTCCTATGAAATCTTGCTTTATTTTGTACATACACATATAGGCCTGTATATAACAGTATGAAAATGGAGGAAAAAAATAAAAGACTACACATCATTCGTTAACACAGATTACTGGGAAGGGGCAGGATGTGAGGAGAGAAGGGATGTAGGATCCAGCAAAAAGAAAAAGACTTTAAGAATATGTAATATGATCAAATTATACATTTATGTTAAGTTATAAAACTGTATATGTGTATGCACTTTTTTAATAGGAAAATTTAAACATCACCTATCGGATTGTGATTGAAAAAACATGTAACTGAATTAAGACCCAAGGGAAAGACAACATCATAAAGCACTACAATTTAGTCACTATGGTAACTTGCAAAGTATTTTTGCAGAGCTGTTCTCACAGCTCCCACACGTACAATCAAAACAAATATGCTAAACACTAAAATTTAAAGAGAATTGGTCATTTTATGTGTTGTATAAACACATTTAATAGTGTCATTGTACATAATGTGAGATTTATGTTAAATCCATATAATATTATACAGTCAGGACCATCTATTTTGTTTACTTTGATGACTGTGGTTTTCAAAGGACTAATAGGATAAAGAAAAACTTCTGATGCTACAGTACAAGGTAAGGAAAGAGACCACAAGCAAACATAAGGTGTCCCCTTCAAATATACATATATGTACATATCCGTGTATGTCTATACACCTATTTACATATACTATATGGCACAGTATATGCTGTATTTGTATATACTATTAGCTATTAACAATCCCATTTCCATAATGGTACTGAAAGAATGCACTATGCTACCCCCATTTATACAGATAAATGATATGGAGTGATTTCCATTATGACTTTACCTTTTTTCTCCTTACAATTTTATATGTAAAAAAAAATTCACTGTGAATTTTGTTGAAAAGGAAAAAACTAAAAATAACCTAAAAATGGTGGAAGATGGAATTTGGGGGGAAATTATAGTTTTCTCTTATAGTTGATGAACTGTTACCAATTTTCACAAATACTTGAAATAGGAAGTCCCAAACCAATTGTGCAACAAAGACTCATAAGGTAGTAGGTCTTTGGTAAACCTAGAAGCAGCTGATACTAGATTTTAAAGCACATGGAAGATTATTTCCCACCAGAGATCTCACTTCTATCCAACTATATCTGGCATTATCTTTGCCTGTAGGTTCCTGTCTCCTTCTTTAAATTTTACCTCCTCTTTCAAGAAGCCTTCCCAGACTCACTCCACTGGAGAATTTTTCGCTTTCTATCTGTTCTCACTCACCACTGGTCCTATAATGAGTGGCTTGCATGTTCTTCCCCCTGCTTGGCTGTGAGCTCCTTGAGGAGAAAAAAAAACAAGGTCTGGTCCTTTCTAGACCTTTTGTGTTGACCACACATGCCTATCAATGGCCCATTTATCTATCGCTTATTTCCCATTCTCTTATTTCATTCTTTAATATTCTCAACCTGCTCCGCAATCTGCTTTCCTGCAAAACTGATGGTTTTTCCCTCTGACCCTTTCTTGTCTCTACAGTCCATTTGTGCCCAGCATAGAGATTTATCTCCTTCTTGTGTCCACGCACAGCTTCAAATTGCTCTCTAATTACTCCATATGTGCATCCTTCATATCCAAAACGAGATCCTAAACAGAAATCATGGGGGCTATTTTAAAAATTTTCAAATATCCTAGTACCAAGCACAAATAATTTCATCATCGATTCTGGCTAAACTAAGGAAAACACACTTTTTCCCCCTCTCCCTAGATTTTCACTGTACCATCAAATATGTTATTAAATTTATAATTTTCTGATTTGTACTTAATGGATGGATTAGGGAGCACACGACAAAGACAATGACTTCAAAATGTGTCTGGCATCATACAATGGCGAGAGCAGACACTGGGAAAGTGATGAAATGAGCCTTTCTTTACCACCCTAAAAGAGAAGCCAAGCTCTGTCCTCCTTCTAGAGACAGTCCTTGCTCCTACCTGCCACACTCGTACATGGGGAACTCACATCTCCGGCAAGGGTCTCTTTAGAAACATGATGAAACTATTCCGGAAATGATACATGGGGCTGAAAGAAATAATAAGTCAGGCAAAATGTGAATAAAGAACAAATAACCCAAGGCATAATTCTCGTCTAGTCCTCCAGACAAACCCTCTGATAGTTGACGCAAGTTGCCTGGGAATAGATAAGGGAGGGGGATATTTACTCAAGAAGCAACTGACAGGAACATAAAACATATATGAAAGTTCATCCTTAATTTTAAAAATAATAAAATTATCAAAAACAAACTAGAAAATAAAGAAGGGATGAAAGCATTTTAAGTTTGAGGTAGTGTATTTATATAGACATTTTGCCCTCGTGTATCTTTACCACAATCTTATCCGCCCTTCAAAGCTAATCATGATTTCATTACAATTAAAACTCTAAGCCAGTTTTTGATATAGACATTTTCATTAAAAAAAAAAAAAACAGCAGTCCAGTATCAAAATATACGTGTAGCACACATGTGAATGAAGGCAGGTTCTAAACAGCGGTTGGAATGATACTTACTCTCCCAAACATATGGCATTGACATCAAGAACTTACAACTACTTGGGCCAAGACCTACAACCAGCTGTGATGTGAATCTGCTAAACAAGTAGAGAAAATTGCTGTGCAGCATTAAACTTCAGTTTCTTTCCAGGGCTATTATTTTAGCAGATACTCGTTATGTGTGCACTTCACTTCGTTATCACTTCTTTTCTGCAAGGTTAGCTCAAAGTGTAGGACCAGAATCTTACAGAAAGAAGCAGCATAGCGAGTAAAATCTGTATCTCTAATTAAGCCGGTAGAAGATCACTTTTCCATACATCGATGTTCTAGTGACTCAGTACTCTAGCTGATGTGTCTTAAATAGATAGAAATCTTTACACTTCATCATTGAAAAAATACAGATGCCCTAAAAAGAGCAGAGTTCAGGATAAATAATAATGAACATTAATCTTATCATCTGTTTGAATACAGATTGGTAAAGTTAAGAACTGGCAAATTTTTAATACATTTTCAAAGCTGCTTAAAGGAGTTGGGTGGTTTTTTACTCAGAATAGCAGGCTGGCTATATCTGTGCAGGAGAACCAGCAATCCTAATAAAGTACATAAAAGTTGAAAAATAAAAAAAAGCCTTGTGACCAAAGCAAATATTTCTCATTTGAGAGGAGAAAGAAGCTGTGCATTATGGGGCTCAGTGGCGCTATGTGTCCAAACTTGCAAGATAATAGTCACATTGCCACTTCTCTGTGAGAGAAAATCTTGCTGCCTTTAATGAAGCCAACCAGAGGTTGGTAGCCTTTTATTTTTCTGCATTTTCCCAGTATACAATTCAGCCTTTCTCACTAGTTAAGAACATTAATATCTGTGTCACATTTTGAAGCTATTTTAAAAATCCATTCACGTTGCCATTTTCCCATGCATTTTACCCTCTTGGAGAGACAACAGCATGCACGGGAAGGACTCTGGTGTAGGACTGACCCCAGTTCATACCCTGGCTCCACCATGCAAAGCTTTATGGGGCTGAGCAAGTCACCTAATTCAGTTAAGCATCAGTGTCCTTATTAGAGAAAGAACATTATAAAAATTTTGACCTGGACTGTTAAAAATGCCCAACTCAATGCCTACCATACAAGGTACTCGATAAATGGTAGATGATAAAACAATTTTTCCAGGATGGTATGTGCTGGAGAATACTCTTGGAAATTGTCTCTTACCCACTTGTTATGCTACATCAGACATGATCGTTGAATACAAGAGGAGGGTTTTGCCTGCTTTCTTCTAGCTGTCTTACTGACTTGCCTTTCTTCCCGTACCAGCACACTCTGTTCTTTCTCCCTGTCTCTGCGCAAAACGATCTTATCAATGAGGCCTTCTCTGATGACCTTACAAAAAGGCAAACACACTCCAGGCCTGATTTTTTTCTTTTTCTTTTTTTTTAAGTAAGCTCTATGCCCAACATGGGGCTTGAACTCACAGCCCTGAGATCAAGTGTCACAAACTCTACCAACTGAGCCAGACAGGCACCCTTCAGACCTGATTTTTAAACAGTACTAAAAATAATGCTACTCTGCTTTATATTCTTATGTGGTACTTAGCATCTCTGACAATTTTTCTATTTCCTTGTTTATTTGTAGACTATCATTAGACAGCAAGCTCCTTGAGGGCAGGGAGCTCTGCTTCTCAGAACACCGCCTGCCACATAATAGATCCTCAATTGTTATTGAATAAATATTGTTCTGGGAAGAAGAGCCGCCTCCTGGCAGGTAACGATCTGTGAGTGCCAGAAGACTAGCACCTCTTCCAAATACCCTATTGGATCTCCTTCAAAGATGGGGACCCTCTGTGCTCGCCTTCAGGCTGAAAATGACAACGTAGCTTGAGGAATGCTTGTCCCTCTGATCTGTCAGTGCCCTCGTCCCTATCACACTGTCATTCATCCTTCTCTGACTTGTTTGGATAAGCACCATCTCTCTTAATTTCAAGTTTTTAGGGGAAAAGGACCATATCAATATAATCTCTGCAGCACTAAGTTTTAGGGGCTTAGCCAATGCTGAGAGGTAATGATCTTTTGCTTTGCTGAAAACGTGCAGCCTTCTTAATTCTGGTCTTAAGGACAATCTCTACTTTCTAGAAAAGGTACACAACATGCTGGGAAGTATCTTCAATCTCTTCCAGAGATTTATGTTATGAAAAGGATACAGCAGAACATGTGGAAGTGATTTTAAATTAAGTGATTTTTTTTAAAGATTTTATTTATTTATTTGACAGACAGAGATTACAAATAGGCAGAGAGGCAGGCAGAGAAAGAGGAGGAAGCAGGCTCCCCACTGAGCAGAGAGCCCGACGTGGGGCTCGATCCCAGGACGCTGGGATCATGACCTGAGCCGAAAGCAGAGGCTCTAACCCAATGAGCCACCCAGGCGCCCCAAATTAAGTGATTTTAAAATTTTAAACAGGACTAAAAATGATTTTTTACTTTTTTGTCACTGTTATTTAAAAATCTTGTGAAAGTTTGTCATGGTGACAATAAAAACAATGAATTTACCAATAATTCAGAAAAAAACAAAATTTCATCTGAATTATTTAAAATGTTGCTCCAAACAGCTATTTTCCTAGGTGTCATATTAAATAATGAACTAAGAAATAAATAGTAATTAAAATATACTCATTCATGGACTTACCCTCAAACTGAAGCATATTTTTCACACAAATAGTACCATCATTGGAGTTAAAATATGTGAACTGTATTTATAAAAGTCGCAAATTGTATACTACTTAAGATTGACTTTATTGAATTACAATTAAGAGACTATTGACTGTCTGGATGTTGAGTGCACTTGGTTTTAACTTTAAACAATCAACTCTAGGTCAGTCATTTCTTCAAGTCAATGTCCAGATTTTAATGGATAATTGAAGATTTCAGATCACATACTCATCAGCTGATTAATTGTGATTGACACAGTCCCTGCTGCTAAAGCCTGGATCAATGGCAAATTTACTCATATTACAAAATTTGCTCATGCAGTGGTTTTCCTTTTGTTAAGTACTATCCTTAAAAACAAAAACAAAAACAAAACAAAACAAAACAAAACACCCCAATCAGCTTATACCAAAATGCCCTTCTGGCTCAGAAAACAAGCAGTAAATATTTGATAACCTGTTAAATGCCTAATCCTTTACAAAGTAAACTGTATTAAATTGTGGGACTATATGCTTTAAGCCCTCATTGACCAACTCCACACCATGAGATATTAAACGTTAGCAGTACCACTCTCTCTTCAAAAAAAAAAAAAAAAAAAAGTAAAACATAAATGTTACATTTTCTCTTATTAAATATTAGGATCCCAAGCACAATTATAGCAATAGAGCATTACTGATGTGTAGTATGTAGGCTCGTAAGAAGCAGCACTTTTAATGAGAAATACAATATTGAATAGTGATGAAAGACACACTTTCTATTTCATTTTCAATCTATGTTCATTAACAATGGTGGAGGCTAAATCTTATTTAAGCAGAAAAGAATTTCAATACACAGGATGAATGAATCAATTTATACCACAGGTGAAATTCCACAAGATAAACATGTATTTGCTCTAAGTAGAAAACTACATATTCCACTGTCTGGGTAGAAATACCTGAAATTTCACGCAATTCTGAATGCTTTAATTCTTTTTTTATTTACTAAAAAGTCACACACCCAAAATGCTATTTTAAAATCAAAGAAATCTGTTCTGAATCTCATTTTACTATTTAATAGAGCAGCTGAAAAATGACTTAAAGATGTGGCCATATGGTGTGAAAAATCCAGAATCAAGGAAAGAATGAGATACTACAAACATGCAAAAAGCAATAAAAGGAGGCAGCTCTGAGCTCAGTTAATGAAAAGCTGATGATGGAGACTGTCTTTTATTGATGACATTTGAGGACAGTGACTCACTGGTGTTTTCCAAAACACAAATTCTGCATTTCAAGTGTTTGAGAGATTCCGCTAAGTCTCTCTCCCTCTGCCTGGGATTGTTTGTACAGAAAGACTCCATAGAATAAATTACTGAACCTTCCACACAGCTCAATTAACTGAATAAAGCAGGGGGAGAAAGCTCCAATCTGGAAGCCCCAGAACAGAGCCTGGCATCATTTTTGCTTGAAGAGTTTATAAGTGAATCATGGGGCATTTAAAAGACAGCCTGTATTTAAGAGGAAAGACGACAGGAAGAGGTGTGAGCACTCGACCTGACACTTCATCCTCTGCTAATGTTGCCATGGGAAGTCAGAGTCAGGTGTTGCACTCTGGAGTCATTTTATTGCCTGTCTTTATGAAGAATTTTGGTGTCTCCACCCTGTTTCCCCAACACCGCATACACAAGCTGAGCCAAACTTTGCGTTCTCTAGAAGTTCCAAACAGCTCCTTCCTTTAAATATAACTCCACAATGGAAGTCGACTTCGGGCAAGAAAACCTCAGGTCAGTTGATTAGTGATTAAACCATCTACGCCTAGAGAGTTGTCTATCTCCGACCCAACATGAAGGCTCTGAATTCAGCTATTTGCACATTAATTCATTCAACAAAAATTTTCTGATGCCAAACATGGGAATTACCAAGGCGAACAAAGCAGTTTCTGTTCTCAAAGAGCTCAGAGTCTAACAAGGAAAACAGACCCGCAAACAAAATTCGTTAATAAATGAGTTAAGTACACCAGCCAAGGTGCGTAAAGTTTTCAGAAGAGACTTCCAAATTGGGGAAGTGCTACAGGTTCTGCTGAGTTATAATTTACTCGTGTCCACAGAGCAGTTTTAGATTTAACTTCTTAGGAAAGATGCAGATGCTTTAAAGCATCTGAGACGTTTCCCTTGCGTCACTGAAAATGTGACCCTTCCTCTTAATTCCAGCATGTGGATGGCAGAGAGATCAGAAGGGACTGTGCTGAGGTCGACTTGCAGAACAAGGCACTTAAGACTCTGCCCCTTGGCTCTCCCAAACCACTTGGTGACAAGACAACAATAAAGGAAGAATAATGCTAACAGTCGTGGGGTTTGCTTACACATTAACAGCTAACTAGTGCCCTCCTTACATGAGCCCACAGTCACATAAGTCAGTAGCTGGGGAAGTTGGGAAAACCACAACGAAAAGGCTGAAAGACCCACACTGGACCAGGGGTGTTTTCTTACAAAGAGATGACATCCTCATCAGTAGCAAGTGCTGAAAACCCAAAGAATGACTGAAAGATAGGAGGGGTGGGCATTTGAGAAAGGAAAGAGATGTTTTTGAGAGTGAGAGGAAATCCCGATACACCAACCTCACCCCTCTCCCCCCAAATCTCTAGGTCTCCTTTCAGCCAACTCCCTCCTGCCTGGGGAATCTGGCTTCATTCCAGTGGCAGTGCCCTAATGTGCTACACCAAAAATAAAACAAAGGATGCCATTCATCTTATTTTTCAACAACTGGTTTCTTAGTTTAGAAGAAAAACTTGGCAATCATAAAGCTAAGTTTTTTATTTTTATATATTTTCTTTTTAGTGTCAAAATAAACTGAAAGAGGAAAAAAAAAAAAAAAAAAACCTTGCCCAACGGTAAGAAAAGAAAAATACACAAAACCCTTCAGAGCTCAGTCGGCCACACACTGCCATTCGACTGACACCACCGAAGCATGGAATGCAACACTCCCAAACTCTCACGGTCCCAAGAGCTGCTTGCCTTCTGCTGCTGTAAGATGTGGCTACTTAGGAAAATCCAAATAGGCTCCCAGTGTTAACTATGTTGCATATTTACTTTAATCAAAGTGACATTTCCCAGATGGTGTCATCCAGAAAACCTCATCTGAAATGGGGAGCATAAGAGAACTAAGTTGCACATTCCAGGGAAAATTGGATACAGGTGTTTCCCCATTTTAAGATGACTCAGTTTACGAAAATATAGAACTATGAAATGGATGCACTTATGGCATGAAAACCACCACACCTCACCTTGGGAATGGGTACCTGGTACCCCAAAATGGGTACCAGACATCTGTATGAGGGAGTGAATGAGTAAATAATAACATCTTTCCAGGACCAATGCAGAACCCTAACACTCTTGGGGATGAATTCTGAGCCTAATGTTTTGTGTTCCCCGACACCTCCTCTGCCTGGGAGGAGGAAAAGTGAGAAAATGTTTGAAGCATGAAGCTGTCCTAAGGTGCCTCAGGAAATTAGTAAACCTAAAGGAAATAATTCACCAGCTGCACATGCTGAGCCCCTATACTGTAAGCAAAAGAGCTTCCCTCATGGAGGCTGAAACACAGCGATAACATTCCCTTTAATAATTCAATAATTGTGATATGGGCTATGAAAGAAAGGAAGGATGAGCATGAATTTTTATATATATATAAATACATAGAGAGAACTAACCTGGAAGGAAATGTCTCATTGCTTCAGAAATTAGAGAACAATGTGTAAAAAGCATGAACTTTAGAAAGGTCAGACCTAAACCTGGTTCTCCAACCTACCAGCTGTATGATCTCAAGGTAATCTCTCTGAGCTTCAGTCTCTGCACCCCTACAGCAGGAATAATAAAAATCTCAGATGGATATTGTGAGGACTAAATAAGATAATGTACGAGTCAAATACACAGAGCACATGGGCGGGTAGATCCCGGTTCGGTGAGGCCTGAAACTCGTACAGTGTTAAGTGCCATCTTCAAGAAAACTAATCAGATGGTGACAGATGTTAACTGGACTTGCTGTGGTGATCACTTTACAATACATACAAATAACAAACCAACCAACATGTCATACAAGTGAAACTAACATAATGTCATGTCAATCATACCTCAAAACTAAATAAATGAAAAATAAAAAATAAGCTCATAAGTGAATTTAGAATGAGAAAATAAATCACAATAAATTGCACATTTTTAAAAGCAGAGAAATATAATCACTATTATAAATTCTTAAAAAATAACATGACATTTTTATGAATTATTCTATCATACTTCTCTACATGTTTTCCACGTTTTATGGCAGCCTACCTTTTGGTCACCTATTCAAATGACAATGATTTGTCATTTATGTAAAGAGAATATAAAGTGAACTCATTCTTTTTTCTAGAATGGTTGATAGAAATCCGTTTGTAATTATTAATGTTTCGAACACAACTTCCCACACAGACACACTTGCTCTTTGTAGTTCTACCAGAGATTTGTTTCCCCCCAAAAACAGGCATTTTGAGCAGTTCTATTTCATATGATTGTCATGAAAAAATGAAGTAACCTAGTGTATTTACAATTGTACACACTGCAGCAACACATCTATTTCTGCAAAACAGAGTTTCTGTTTGGGATGGGCATTATTAAGAACCACATCCTTTGCTTACAGTTTTACACTACTAAGAACTGCAAAGATTTTCCACAGACTAGCCTGTTTTTCCTCCTGAACCTTGTTTTTCCTCCACAACTTACGTATTTCTGGTGCTGGCCCCAGAGGACACATTCATCTGTGACAGTCCTCCGGCCCTGCTTTGTGGTGAGCCATCACAGAGGGCGAGGGGCTTCCTGGAGGCCCTCCCTCCACTGGAAGAGTTGGCACGATCTTAACTATGGATGCAAGTGACTGCGAACCACATACATATATCCTGCTAAATCCAATTATCCCCAGCTCAACTTTCCCTTTAACTGGGTCCAAAAACGCCCATGGCTACTCCTTGAACCAGCTATGTAATTTGTGGGACCCAATGCACATGAAAATGAGGGTCCTCTTCTTAAAATGATTCAGAATCTTGATGATAGCAAAGCATTTAAACCAAGCACAGGGCACCGTGCTGCCGCCCAGGCTGCAAACCCGTGAAGCTGGCCCTGGTCACTCTACTGCCACCTGTCAGGAGAGGACGTTTAGTAGAGAAGTATAATTGGGAACAGACAGTAGTTTCCACAAACTGTGGCGAAAACAGCACGCGTTTGCCGGTTTTACAGAATCGTACAACCTTAAGAGCTTACAAGCAGGGCCTGCCCCAGGCCTCACCAGGGCTTCATGCGAGTGGGGGGTCCCTGTGGCTTATGCGTCGTCAGCATCGTGGTAAACCTGCATCACTAAACCGAGTAGGTGCTCAACAAATACTGGAATGACCCGGAAGAGACGGTGCCGTCGAGCCGACAAGACAAACGGGAGACGACTAAAACACGGCCACAAGTCAGTGCGTCAAGTCCAAAAAGCGTTACTGCATGAAATGTGGGGATGTGAGCTCAAAGCAAAAGAAATAACCCAGTGACTCCACCCGGTCAGGCAGTCCCGAGTCCTGGGGGCGTGGTGGCACCCCCCAAACCCACCTGGTCCTGGCTGTAGTTCTGGCACCATCTGGTGGCAATCCTCCTCCCTAAATCAAAACTGAGGGGACCATCTGAGATCCTGTGGCTGACTTGGCTCTTTCAGGACAGTGGCAGTGATTTCGGGAATCTCTTAATTAATTGGAGCAAGTTTTATGCCTCAGTCTGGGAAACTCAGCAGGGAGAAATCTAGGGACAGGGGGCTTCATCCACATCCGCTCCCTCGTTGATGAGGCAGGGTTGCGCCCCGGAGCACAGAGTCGGGCCTGCAGACGAGGAGTGACAGCCCAGGGTGAAGCTATGAAACTAGGCGCTGATGCATCTCCCAGATACAGAAAGGAAGAAACGGGCAAGGATCCAGTATATTCTAGCTGTGTCAAAGACAGATCTGGGTGAAATTTTAAGTGAGGAAAGAGTGTAGAAGCGCTGGAAAGAGTCTTAGGTCTGGAAGAGATGTCAGCGCTCTGCGGTGGCCTATCCCACAGCAGCACCACAGAAGGGGAGGGTCAACCAACTGGGCGTCCAAGTCTAACCAGATCACGAGAAACGAAACACAAAAGCTGACCAGGCCTAAGAGGAGAGGCCTGGAGTTCTGAGGATCTGGGGTCCAGGTTGCTGTGTTCAGGGTTCGAATGGTGACAGCAGTCTACAGGATAAGAGATATGGTAGGAAGAGGCTCCTGGTTGACCCAGCGGGCTAAAAAGAACATGGGTAATCATATTACTTCCCAGTCACCTACTCCAGAGAGCTGTGGAAATCACATAAGGTACCTGACACTAGGAATTCAACAGAAGGTAGCCACTATTAATGGCGCTAAAAGGGTTCACCAAAGACTTCTGTTCCGGTATGTTTCTATTTCATCTTCCTTTTATCCTTGAGAAATACTGGTGTGGATATGGTGACAGAAGATGAACTCTGGAACGTAAGTTTGGGACAGCGAGTAATAGCAATTACCAAAAATTCTTTATACTCACCAGAAACAAAACAGTAGGTCATTACTAGACTGTATCAGAAACAATGATGACTTTCTTCCAAAGAAATTGGTCTTCATGAAGATACAGGCACCTAAGAAGTTAGGTAACAGTGACTGGCCACATGTGGGGTTTCCTAAGAAAAAGCTAATAGGACGCTACACAGAAGGTTTGGGAAAGGTGTTTGGCTGGGAGCCCACCATCAGCTGAAAACCATCATCTACCTGGAAGGGGTGGGTGGGCGCAAAAGGAAAGACACATAACTGTGATAACAGAAAAGAATTTCAGTTTTAAAATTACATTAGCCCACGCTTTTAATTGTAGAATAAGTTAGTACATGAAAGGCATTCATTGGAAAACTCTGCCCGATAACACTCCCACCTTTACCCCCGATCAATATTCAGACTCCCTATTAGCTGAAGGAACAGCAAGACTGTCAAAGAAAACACAGGATCTGACAATAAGAGAAAAATAATAAAGAAATTACGAGAATAAAATGCTAATGAGAAGAGAGGGCGATAATCTTCAATGGGCTGCTTTTAATAAAACTATATTCAAACTGGGTATTTTCTGCCTTATTCTCCCTCCCTTCGATTCAGTCTGCTGAGAGTTTTCCTCCAGACACGATCCAGTCAGGGAGCCAGAAACCCCATGAAGTATTTCAAAAGACAGAACATAAAAAAATGGGTCAACCAAAAGTTGTTGGAGAACCCAAAGAGCAAAGACAGAAAACGGTACCCCAGACACACAAGGGCAGGAGTCAGTACGCCCTAAAGCTGCAGGCACAAAGGGAGGAGGAGGCTGGGGTCCGCAGAGCCTAGAAGCTAGGGGAGAGCCCTTAAGGGGAGCCCAGAGCCGGGGCTCAGCGGCTGCTGGGGCCCCTGGGGAACAGGAAGAGGGCAGTTCTGAAAGCGTCAGAAGAAAAGCTGAAGCTGGAATCGGGAGCTACTGCTCTCAGTTCCAGAGCCACTGTGGCAGGGTGGCTGCCAGCAGCAGGGAGCAAAGAGGAGAGCGCAAGCCCCTCTCCGCCTCCCCAGCCAGCACCGGGTCCTGGCCCAGCCCAACAGGAAACCAGCTGGCAAGGAGGACTATGGCCTGCAGAGTCCCCAAGGTCCACAGCAGCGTATGGAAGGGCAGGCGTGTGGCTGAGCTGGACGACGTACACGCTACACGTTTAGAAAAAGGAATTGATTCCATGCTTAGGTCTCCGACTCACATCTTCATTTATAAGCTAATCTGTCTCAAACTACTGTGCACAGGGACAAAAGAAGTGGCCGGGTTATCTGGAGTCAGAGAGAGTCCAACAGACCCACGCTCCCCGGGATCTTTTCTCACACCCTAGAGAAGGAGTCAGATTCTGTCCTAATTGTTCTTACCTATGAAAAATGGGCTCCTATGCAGCCATATGCAGGCCTGCTTAAAACAATAAGCTTCGTTAACCCCCAAGCACAACATTCTCCGGGAGCATGGTCTGGACGCTTATCAAACAAGTTCCTGAGCCGTTCTCTGAAGTTTCTGGGCGAGTACAAACAACAGAGTCAAATAAATGCCTTTTAAAAGCAAGGCCGTGGAGCACGTACCCTGTCCACGAGATCCTCATATCCCCACAGAGTAAACAGTAACATGAGAATATTTATACTAAACAAAATTGTATATCAAGCCTGCTTTGGCTCAGCCAGAGGGAATGATAAATTCCTTGCAGATCTCTCATAGAGTGGTCCTTTGTGGGCCATGGACGCCACTTCCAAGACAGTACGAACCAATTACAGAGCAAGACTTTTCATTATGTTGAGGAATGAAAATATCACCCCCCGCCATTTTGTTTTATTTTACAGTTATATTTTATTTAGCCCACCCCCTGCTCCTTATGTTGAAATAATTTTAATTTATTATTGAGTCAAGCCCAAATTCAGGAAAAAAAGGACAGCCCTCCCCGCCCCCACCCACAATAATGACATCAGGAGTCCTTATCACCCTCAGAGCCTAGCTTTCTGCTTTCCTTGTCCTTCCTCTAAGAGACTAAAACTTGAAGTTTAAAGTGGGATAGAGGAAAAACACTAAAGACTTGATGAACTGTAAAATCTATTTGCCCACATCGATTCGGTCCTATTTGCAACTGGCACAAGCCACGGGCAAAGCCCTCTGACAGGAGCCAGAGGTTAGACAAGCAAGGAAGCCACACTCCATACAATGTCCACTTTGTGGTCAGACGAAAAGAAAAGTACTGCCGAAACATTCCCACAGACGGTCAGTTTGTTTTTAAGAGGCCAATAAGAGAAAAGGTTAATAGGAGTCAGGCTGTTTCTTAGCTCATTTTGTCAGATTTTCTCAACCCAATTTGATAATCCTTGGTTGTTAGAGATCCACTCCGGCTACTTCTGCCAGCTCCCGCGTAGAAATAGCTGGTGATACACCCTGCATCTGTCCATAGGCTAAACCTTCAGGAACTCACAGCTGTTTCAGATTTTCTAGAGAACCATGGTGGAGCAAGGGAGAGGGGGAAAGGGAAAGACAACAGAAAGAAAAGGGGAATTAGAGTATCAATGGGAAGTAAGAAATGTGACTGTGCTGGTTTTGAAAATTATTTAACAAAAATAGTAAGTTATTATTTTTAAATAGACAGATGAATCAAAGGCCAAATTTAACTAACTCTATTTTAGACCATTAACTAAACCCCGCATGCAGTGCCAGAGTCCATCATAATAGATTAAAAGGGAAAAATGGGTCTTATATGTTTGTACACTTCAACAGATACTAGAAATTTGCCAACATTTTATATAGAAAGCCTTCGTAAAATTATCTTACTCGCTTTTTTTTTAACTTTTCTGAAATTAATATATACATTTTTAGTAATTAATTGTGGTAAAATACACATACCATAAAATTTACCATTTTAGCCATTTTTAAGTACAGTTCAGCAGCATTTAGTACTCCCATTGATGTGCAACCATCACCACCATCCATTTCCAGAATTTTTTTCAACTTCAAAAACTGAAACCCTGTGCCCATTAAATGGGGGTTTGGCTTTATACGGGCCTTACTTGAAGCCAGTGGTCTGGAATGCAGTGATAGAAACCTGAAGAGGCTAATTCACATAACTAGCAAAATCAGTCAACTCCTCCTACAACCCCAAATGACCCAGTGGCATGAGGTGCCTTTACCCGCTCTCATCTGTTTAACATTGATGCCCAAAACCGAACCAAAGCTCTACAACACATCTGTAAGAGTACGAATAATATATTTCATTTTCACCTTACAGACTATCAAGTCCTTCCATTTTATTCCCCCAGAATACAGCCCTTGATCAAGGGGGGAACTATTTTCCCTACTTAACAGGTAATGGAATTATGGTTACATGGAGGGTGAGGCAAGGACCAGAACCCACGTCCCCTAATCCAGTACTCACCCTACTAGGCCATGTGGCCTCCACCAAAATAAGAGAAGAACAAAGCGTTTCTGCTTCTCAGCTCTCACAGGCTGAGAAATTGGCCCACCGGGTCTAAACAGAGAACATTTGCTCTTCACCACAGCAATTAGACTTCTATTTGACTGAAAACCACACCTGGTCCATCATTTCTCTATCTTTGTTGTATTTATATTGATAGTGAAAAGAAAACACCCACAGAATCACAATTCTGGAACAAAATTAATTTGCAATCGTATTCAAGAATCAAATGTAAGTTAAATAAAGATAGGTGACTAAATCCTGTAAGAGTTCAACCTTTTTTATTTTTTTACTCATTAAAATAAATTCACATTATATGTTCTTACTAGACAAGACCATAATCTTTCTTGCTAAACAAAGTCAATGGAAAAAATTCATTTCTTTGTGCCTTATGGAGAGAAAGCACCTTGTACTAAAGCAATATAAATACTAAGGATTTACATAAAATTGCCAGAATCAACAAGTGGCTTCTTTTAGTTCATAAAGAGGCTAGGTATTTTGATTTCTTTCAAATAAAATCCTTCCACTGATACCCTCCTCTTTGCTCAAAAGCAATATATTCCCTAAACCTTCAGATTTTCCATTTAAATTCCAAAAAAGATAAACATAATTCCTTGAAGTCATGCCCAATACCATCATTCCATCTCCCTATATAAACACTGAAAAATTAGACAAGTCTGGCTTTTTGGAATTACCTCTAAAATGAACAATAGGTCATCCTAAAAGTGGGAAGGTAAAAACGGGCAATGATGCTTTGAAAAATGAACTTCATTTTCTAATTCTCCCCACACTTTAGTCACTTAGTGCTTGATCTTTTAAAGTGTATTTTTTTAAAAACATGATTACTCAAAAAATGAGAGTTGAATACAGGACTCGGGAATAGAGTTCAGGAAAATCAAGTAAGTGCACACCTGTTTTTAGGTTTGTTCACGATAATGAAAGGTAGTCCAGCAACCATGGCCATCTTATCCATCCAATTCAGGAAGGCTTTTAATGTACACAAGGACATAAACCTGATACAGAGTAGGTTCTCACGAAGTTTTAACAACTAGAAATACCTTAGGGCGATTACAGACAGGCGATAAACACCTGTTTCTGTTGAACAGAGAATTTTCCACTACACAGCTACAACCAAGCTATTTGTATCTTCTTTTCATCTTCATCAGCCAAAAGAAAACGTTGTTATGATTGATGTCTTCCTTAAAATTTAAGAGAAGCCTTAGATTGGATCACATAAAAATACCTCCCTCCCCATATCTTCCAGAATTCCCCAATACTTTCTTTCATAGCACATTCGGCACAGTTCTTACGTTCTTAGGGTGTAAATCCAATCAATGCTCTACCAATTCCCTGGTCTCTCACAGACTTTTTTTTTTTTTTTTAAGATTTTATTTATTTGACAGACAGAGATCACAAGTAGGCAGAGAGGCAGGTAGAGAGAGAGAGGAAGGGAAGCAGGCTTCCTGCTGAGCAGAGAGCCTGATGTGGAGCTTGATCCCAGGATCCTGAGATCATGACCTGAGCCGAAGACAGAGGCTTTAACCCACTGAGCCACCCAGGCGCCCTCTCCCGCACTTTTTAACTTGAGCTTCTATGTAATTAGGATACGTAAGAAACATGATCCCATGATCACTGCAGGCCGTGTATTGAGAGCCTTCTGAGGTTTCTATAGCGTCTTGGTCTCTAAAACACTCTACATTGAAAGCTATCTCAATCTTCCCTTCATGAGGAAAAGTCATTGTTTGGACACCCTTCAATCCATTGGCTTTGGAACCCCGAATGGCACTCGAGATCTCTTTTCCCAAAGCCAAGTCTCAGGCGTCTATGGTAACACTGCATCTCATCGCATATGGGCTGGCTCTGATGCATAGGGCATTAGAGAGCATGTTAATGAAGCAAAGCAAAGCCCTCATTTTTGAAGATTTTATCCTTTAGCCAATATCAACCCAAGGAACTTCCTTTACTTTATTTGAAAATAGTTCAAATATTCCTCATTATGAACTCCAGAATTTTCTAAAGGTTATTTGTTTATA
The DNA here is from genome assembly GCF_002288905.1 of Enhydra lutris kenyoni. Taxonomy (NCBI): domain Eukaryota; kingdom Metazoa; phylum Chordata; class Mammalia; order Carnivora; family Mustelidae; genus Enhydra; species Enhydra lutris. The sequence goes on from NW_019154085.1 coordinate 11,871,394, forward strand.
TATAACAGAGCTATATTTGAGCTAAGGCAGATACTTCAATCTACTCTAAAAGTACCTGAAAGACACTTCTTTTGGAATAGTTAAGAAGATCCCAGACCTTCTAAAATATCACCAGAAAAAGGAAAGCACACTTGATAACTAAAAATCAAAAGCAGCAAAAACCCTTGGCCCTCGCTCATCTCCAAGACCATTTCCACAGGGGTTGAAATTCAGGGCCAAGTGTCAGGATCAGGAAGATAGGAGTAAATCACTCTATGCACCCATCCCTTCCTCCCCAAACACGCACCTGTCATCCCTGAGTTACGTTAACATCTGATTCAAACTAAACTCAACAACAGTCTTGACTAGGGAAGAAGGTCTCTAAAAAGTGACATATGGCCTTGGAATTGGAAAGGACAAAGACACCTGTGTCTCATGAAATGTGGATTTGGCAGGCTTTGGACTATTATGTATACCTTATTTGGTATAACCTATTGGAGACACGTCTTTCTTCCTTTTCCAACTTTCCAAGGGACTGGGACTGTCATTGACACTCTAGAGCTTTGTTACTCTACAGCCCAGGGGCAATGTCCCTCTTTTCCCTGCCTCAGGGATGGTGTAGCTCTTGTTACATAGCCTGCTCTAATTATAGTTTACGTGATAAGATGGATAAGTTGGTTAAATTAGCATTGGTATAAAAAGCTTAGGTTTGCAATTTCTTTATTTGGGGGGAACCTTACATTTCTAAAAGCAAAGTTAACTAGAGATTGATGGGGGATAAAAGGCTGAGCTCATCTTCAGCATATGACAATTCCTTAGCTACTACGTCAACACTATGTTACTGTCATTGCTTTCTCTTGGCTCCTTTCAAACTTATTACTCAAGATGTCAGTCTCCATCAGAGATATCCTGCTGAGTTCACGTTCTCCCAGACAGCCGTGGTTTGGGGGTTTTGCTGCCTAGCCTGTGTACTTTCATACTAATAGACGTTTTACGGAAAATCAGCACACGGAAACCGCATTTCATCTTTTTCCCACACATGTACATAATGAAACATTTCAACTCCCAAAGCTGGGCCTCCTCCTACTGGGAATTCTGCAGGCATGAATCAGATTACATTTCTCCATAATGCTGATTTCATAAAAATTAAATTTCCTAACAGTCAATACATCTCTCTCTTATAATTTCATATAGCAATCACTTACTCTAAATATCTTTGAGAATTATATCGGTTTTAACATTTCACAGAGTACAATTGGAAATTTTTTTGTCAATGCTAATGTCATTCATTAACAAAATATCCAAGCATGGTTTCTCTCTCCTCTGCCCCTCAACAGGTAATGTCACAAATAGTCCTATTTCTGCAAAGCTGATATACACACCCTATTCTCATTCAAGAAGTGGCCTCCGGGCACCTGGGTGGCTCAGTGGGTTAAAGCCTCGTCTTCAGCTCAGGTCATGATCCCAGTGATCTGGGATGGAGCCCCGCATCTCATCAGGCTCTCTGCTCAGCAGGGAGCCTGCCTCCTCCTCTCTCTGCCTGCCTTTCTGCCTACTTGTGATCTCTGTCAAATAAATAAATAAAATCTTAAAAGAAAAAAAAGAAGTGGCCTCATCTTTACCATATTCCCAGCAAATAGTTGGATCACACTCAGATTTTGCTAAGCAGTATGTAAGTACTGGGTTATAGTAAGAACAACTATTCAAAATACATATTGTGCCTGTTGTGCTCTGCTATTCTAGAACTTTGATCTGCCAATCAACATGCAGATATTCACACATAGCTATCCCATTGGGGAAGCAGGTCACTTTCTTTTTTTGTTGTTGTTGTGATTTAGTAAGATTTTATTTATTTGAGAGAGACAGAGCACAAGGTGTGGGGAGGGCAGAGGGAGAGATAAAGGGATAAGCAGACTCCCCACTGAGCACAGAGCCTGAAGCAAGGACATTGGGCTCCATTCCAGAGCTCAGAGGACAGGACCTGAGCTAAAGACAAACACCAAACTGACTGAGCCACCCAGATGCCTGGGGAAGCAAGGCACTTTCAATAGAAATTCCTTCAGAGAGACCTGGGGCTCCTCCTTCCCACACTACAGTGGCATAGTCCATTCCATCCCTATAGCCATGGGACTTTTCCTGAACCTCCCACCCAGTAAATTCTAAAAGGCCTTTTACCACCACATGCCTAATAACTATCCCGATTTTTTATTTTTAAGAGAGTAGCGGTGAGGGGCAGAGGAGGGGAGGGAGAGAGAGAATCTTAAGCAGGCTCCATACCCAGCACTGGGATCGATCTCGCAACCCGAGACACATGAGCTGAGCAGAAATCAAGTGTCAGCGATACTTAACTGACTAAGCAACCCAGGCGCCCCAATAACTCTCTTTTTTAGTAGAATTTGCAAAGTTGATCATTTGTGTCCATAAATGAATTCACTGCCTGAGATAAATTATTAAAAATGTAAAAGTTTAGATGTTAAGCCTAGAGTGCAAGAGTTCCATAAAGAATACACTTGTCCCAACACTGATTTACTTAAATTAAAATGAAACTGTGTTTTAAAAATTCCCTCAAAAGCACACTTCAAAGTTAACTCTGAGAAAAATAAAATTAAACATCAGAAATAGCTTTTACTATTTTACTATTTTTTTTTTAAAGATTTTATTTATTTGACAGAGAGAGAGATCACAAGTAGGCAGAGAGGCAGGCAGAGAGAGAGAGGGGAGGAAGCAGGCTCCCTGCTGAGCAGAGAGTCCGATGCGGGGCTCGATCCCAGGACCTGGGATCATGACCTGAGCTGAAGGCAGAGGACTCAACCCACTGAGCCACCCAGGCGCCCCACTATTTTACTATTTTAAAGAGGTAACCACTTCAACAACACAGAATGATCATTTTTGTATATGCCCTTGTGGTATGTATTTTAAATTCTGTTAGACTGTAGTTACACGATACTTTACTTTGCTTTAGTGCTCTACCTTATTCAAGGTGTGAATACAGACCATCCAATGAATCTGAGAAGTTTCTGAACTAACCAGGTTGTAGTTTCCTCCCTGTGGGGTTATGAGGCCATGACCCGTTTCTCCCTTGAAAAAAGAGACAAAGAGGGAGAGAAAAAACAAAAAACAAAAAGCCTGCTTTCTGCCCAAAAGCATGCTTTTCCAATTTCCTCCATTTAATCCTTCCCAAGTCCAGCACCAATATGGTGATCCAATTCTGAAGAATCAAATTCTGCATTTAAATTCAGCAGTACCATTGACCTTATTCAAATGCTGAATTTGATTTTTTTATGCTAATTTAAACTTAGTGAGAATTTTTAAATAAGGGAGATAATTAATCCCCGCAAATCGTATTTCTAGTTAAATGTCACAATTAAAGTAATTCCATTTTTTGCTCTAAAATTAGAAACCTGATGTGAAAGTTTGTTTCTCAGTTTGCGGTTTCGCTCCGCTCCTGCCTCCCGCACATTGGCACTCAGCTGCTCTGGCGGCAGCACGAGTCTCCTCGCTGCAAAGCTGAAATTCCAATTTTATTCCAACGCAACTGTCAAAACGCCCTGAAGCAAGCTAAAAACAAGGAAAAAAATCTTTGGTATGATTTCACTTTCCATGTGTTCTTTAATGAAAAATTTATCATTCTAAATATTGGTGTTTACTCCTAGTTAAATACTTTTTTTTATCAAAAAGAAAAAGAAACTGAGATTCAGTTGCTATTATTTCACAGGGAAATATAACAGGCCTGATGTTTTCCTGACAATTCTGTTATTTTCTTGTGTGGAAACACTGTATTTATCATATACTGTATGGCTGGTGATTCAGATATTGTAAAGACCTTATGGTGAACTGATATAGATGTAAACTCTTTATGCCAGATTGTTTAAGCAGAAAAAAACCAAATGCACTTAATTAACATCTGATGTGTAGCTTTTGCAAACACAAATGCAATATTTGTGTTTGAGCACTGGCAGTAATGACTGTGAACTATGCTATTAATGTCTGGTTTAAAGATGCTTGTGGTAGGACCACGTCTGGAATAACACAAATAAAAAACTGCATTCAGACAAAACAATAGTGAAGAGCCCATTAGAAAAATGAAAAAGCAGTACTCAGAAGAAACACATGTCTTTTTTCCCCTTTAGATAAAAACTATTTTCAAAAATCGTTCCAGGCACCATCATCTTCAACCAATTAAAGGTGAAAAAGATTCTGTATATTTTCCTCTACAGAAAGATTTTCATTTTAAGGGGTCAGAAGAAGTGGTTTAGGGATGTCTTTAGAAGTTCTATTTATTTTATTAAGCCCCTCTTTGGTGGGTAGTATCAAAACATGCATGAGGAAAGAGTTGAGACGGTGTTTTGGGATATTTTTGCATTTTTATATTTGAAGAGAGAACTTCAAATTTGTGGACTGCATTAGAGTTTGAATAAAGAGAGATTCTTGTGGACCGAGGTGCAGTTCCCTCACTAAATATGTTTTTACTGAAACCCTGCTGGGTGCCAGGAACCATGCAGGTTGTTGGGTATAAAAACACAAAGAAGGTTAAAACAAGATAAAACCTAGCCTAAATGTGCTCTTTGTTTCAGAGTAACTAACACAGTAACAGACAGATTCGGAACTCAGGTTGAAAAACGTAAACAGTTATTACACCAAAAGCAATTAGTCATCGTTACATATCGGTCCTTTGCATTTTTGAGAGCATGTACTAAAGGGAAACCGCAGGCCAAACACGGCATTTGATGACTAAAGCCATAAAAGTCAAACATAATTGCGAAGTCGGACGCTCCCATGGCAGGAAGAAGGCAGGACTCTTACGTACGCGGTGGCGGGATCCACAGGAAATACAGCTGAGAGGGCCCTGCGCTGGGCGTGGCTCCCCGGGGTCTGAATTCAAGGTGCAGCTCTTGAGGTCGCTGCCTCTGCTCTACCGTCTTGCTGCAAAATGGCTAAGATGCTTTCCCACTCTCTGAGGAACTGGGAGCTCGGTTTCTCAACTCTGAATCTCTCCGAGTAACAATAACTCAGAAAGGGCAGCACAGAGGCAGGTACCCATCAGCAGCGTCAGGGAAGGAAGCCCGCGCAGGTGAGGGGGAGCCTCCCTGCTCCCCGCACTGCGTAGCAGAACAGCGCCCTTCCTGGTTCACGCGGACACCAGACCTAAGTCCTTCAGGTTTCAATCACGGGTTGGTTACACACTTAATTGCACACGGAGACTTTCATCTTCCATCATCCCAACTAAATTTAGGGGCAAACACTGATGATTATGAAAACAGGTTCTTTCAAACAAGACTCATTCGGGACGCCTGGGTGGCTCAGTCGGTTAAGTGTCTGCCTGCAGTTCAGGTCATGATCTCAGGGTCATGGGATCGAGCCCCACATCTGGCTCCCTGCTCAGCGGGGAGCCTGCTTCTCCCTCTGCCTCTGCCTGCTTGTGCTCTTCTGCGCTCGCTCTCTCTCTCTCTCTCTCTCTCTCTCTGACAAATAAATAAAATCTTAAAAAAAAAAAGACTCATTCTAAAATTAGAAATTATTTCTCAAAGCGGAGGTAAATTTTTGATGTGGCGTAAACTGGCTTATTCAACACCAAGAAAAGTGCCTAATGCTGCCCTCATTTACAGAGCAAAGTAAGCAGAGGCAGCTCTCAGTTACCTGCTTAAATAACTAGATGGAAGTTCCTATTCCAAGATGTACGAATTCCCTCCACCGTCGATTCCCAAGACACCATATGAAACTACAGCTCAGAGAATTGTCCTTGTATTTTTAAACAATGATGCATACAACATAACATTCAGGAGTGTTTAAATTACCTCACAAATGTTTAGGGTTTTTAAATATATATGTATAAAGTGTTTATTTATAGACCTAAAAGTATCAACTATTACCGCTTTGCCCTTATTTACGTTCCCTATGAGCCGGCCAACTACAAACTTTTTAAAAGGAATTTGGCTTAAAAGATTTTGTGTGTTTGGCACTAACTAAGGCTGTTAATCATTTCTGAACTCATTCTTTTTTCTCTCCTGTTTATATTATTCTTAGTGAACTTCAAAACAGAAACCTGTTCCCCTTATAAGTTCTGCCTTCGTTCAGGTACGATGTAGTACAGTTAGCTAGAAGTGTTCAGCTGAGAGCCCTGACCACTTCTATTTAATTTTTTAAAGAAAAAATAAATAAACACAGCAAAAACGTGGTGAGGCTTTTCTGCTTTATTAGGAGGAGTGAAAAAAAAATGCTGAGAAGCACTGATATAACTAAAAAAAGTTACAAAAGTATATAAAATCCTTCAATTTAAAAATAAGGAGGGAAATTGCCATTTTGGGGGGCTAAAATCACTGAAAAACAAGATGAATAACATCTACCCTAATGACAAACATGTTATAAATTCTACTTCAATAGATATTACTGTAAAAAATTAAAGCATTTACTCCTTCCCACATAAATGTGTTTTTAAGGGAGAATTCATGCAAGTACAATAACCTAAGATTTCAGTTGATCATATCTCTTAAATTTAAATTACAACTAGTTTGTGAAATATTAGAAGCTGTTTATCCACATCCCTTATTCACTGTTCCTCCTTGAATCATTTTCTTTTTCTGCCCTTAGCATCTGCTTTGAGCCTCCTAAATGAGGGGTCTCTTGATGAACAATGGTCTGCCTAACGTTGGCAACCCTTGGAATTTTCAAGTTTTTTGCACAAACTAAGATCTCTACCCCCTGTCAGGAGATAGTAGCAAAAAAAGACATGGGGAAAAAGTTGTGCTTTTTCCTTCTTATCTTGAATCTCCCATCTAACCCAAACTGAATGAATGCACTGAAACCCAGGTCTTATAAAACTGACCACTGCAAAACCTTAATAATTATCCTTTATGAAGATGATAGAAAATGATCACAAAATTGATTTAGAGACATTTTTAAAGTAATTTGGAAGCATTAAGAATTTTTAAATGTTTTTCTTAGAAATATGTGAGATAAAATACATGCACATTTTACAATATTGAAATCATACTGTGCATCGTACTTCATATCCTTTGGCCTTGACACTAGCTGCTCCTTCTTCCTGGGACTCCTCATATCTCCACATGTCTAACAGTCTCACCCCTTCAAGTCTTTGCTCCACTGCTGCCTTCACAATGATACCGACTTTGGATTATCCTTTTTTTTTTTTTTTGAGATTATTTATTTGAGAGACAGTGCACGAGCAGAGGGTAGGGCAGAGGAAGAGAGAGAGAGAATCTCCAGCAGACTGAACGCTGACTAGGGAGCCCAGTGCAGGGCTCAACCCCACAACCTTGAGATCATGACCTAGGCCGAAATCAAGAGTCGGCTGTTTAACTCACTGAGCACCCCCGTATTATCCCATTTAAAATCATGATTCACTTCCATCCTAGAACTCATGATGATGCCCCTTGTTCTGTTCAATTTTTTTTTTCTTTTGGCTACACCACCTACCATTTTACTATCACACTATATAATTCATTATTTATTAAATGTGTTATTTATCGTCTGTCTCTTCACTCCCTCCCCACTGGAATATAAATTCTTTGAGGGCGTATAAATTCTCTTTTGCACACTGATGATAGTGCCCAGCACATGCTAGGTACTTAATAAATATTTGTCGCCTTAATCCATTAATTACAAATTCTCTCTACATTGTACTGTATTTTCCATTTCGCTAAAATTTCTCCCAAAACTTCACACTTCATTGCTTTTTCAAGGGTCTTTCACGTGGGTATGCTATAATCTGTTTAACCATTCTCAAAGCCTGAACATTTACTGTTTCCAGTATCCATGGACATAAATAATGCTTTGACAAACACACTTGCATGTAAGTACATGAACCTTTTATTATTTCCCTGGAATCTATCACTAGAGCTGGAATTCCTGCAAGGCAGTTCTACGCATTTTGAGAGCTGTTGATACATATCACTGACTCACTTCCAGGAGGTTTTTTTTTATACTACCATTAGCAGTATGAGTGCCTCTAGCTACATCTTTCCCAGCACTAAACATTACCTTTAAAATGCCATCTTTAAACATTTTGTGCCAATTTTGGCATCTTAAAGTTTTAACTTGGGATTTGCAGATGTTGATGAAATTATTCATGTAAATCACAGCTCTTTGTGTGGAGTAAAATAAAGCAGAAATTAGAAATCCCGAATGGCTGTCCATTTCAAATCAAACAATGTAAACAGGTGTGGATGAAGTAGAGACACAGATTACCTCAACTGGAAGCATTCTTTCATGAGATGGAGAAGCAATATCCATTTTGGTTTAAACAATTACAGACCAAGTTTGTTCCTAGAGACTTAATGTGAACACTGAACTCAGATTCACTTTTACTATCAGGTTATATAGTCTCAGGAAACAAACAGGGTTGCTGGGTAGGGAGAAGGACAGGGTGGCTGCCTAATGGACACTGCAGAGGGTGTGTGCTATGGTGAATGCTGTGAAATGAGTAAGACTGACAATTCACAGACCTGTACCCCTGAAACAAATAATACATTATATGTTAATAAAAAATTAATTAATAAAATTTTAAAAGATTATGTAAACCTCAAGTTATATTTAATAAAACAAAGGTAACAGCTGTTCAAAAAAAAAAAGCCCTTCCCAAATACTGACGCCTTCATTCTCACTGCACTACAAAAACAAGAATCAAGTTTTTCAAGGGTTTGCTTAACCTAATGCTAAAGCCAGTTCTTCTGTCCCCCAATACTGGTAACCCCGTTTCTAACGCCTGTCCACCTGACCAATCCAGTTACCTGGCATCACAATGACTTGGTCTGTGGTGCGATCCCTTCAGTCTTCAGTGAGCTCAAAAAACCAGGAAACAGCTTTCTTAAAGTTAGAAAACTTACACTTCTACATTTGTGAGACAAATTGTGGGAAAATATGTGAGGTTCAAATTGGCAGGGAGCAATCAGTTTCTTCCTTCTTTGCACAACTAAATACTGAAAATTTTTATAATCACTCTTTAATAAGTCTCTTTACAGTGGATTTTTTTTAAAAAATGGCCCTTTAGGGCACTTGGGTGGCTCAGTCAGTTGGGTTTGTGCCTTGGGCTCAGGTCATGATCTCAGGGTCCTGGGATGGAGCCTAGCATTGGGCTCCCTGCTCCGTGGGAAGTCTTCTCCCTCTCCTTCTGCCCCTCCCCCCTGCTCATGCTCTTTCTCTCTCAAGTAAATAATAAAATCTTTTTTTTTTTTTTTTTAATGGCCCTTTAGTATCGTATCTGGCACTTAATAGACATGCTTTCAACTTCACAGTGTTATGAGGGAGCTACAATGACTATGTCCATTTTATAGATATGGGAACTGAGGCTTAATGAGATTAATGGCCAACACGCGGCCAGGCCAAGATTTGAGCACAGCCTCACAGCCTATACTTTTTTCATTGTACTTCTTTACTTGATTGTAGATACCATTTGTTTGGGAGCAGAATTCTGCCCAAGGCCTGTATATAACCGCAGCAGAGCTGTGACTCAAGGAAATGTGCCTGCCGGCCTCTTGATCCTTGGGTATCTAGTATTTTAATAACTGCTAAGGTAGGTAATAACTACCAAAATATTACCTAATGTGATTGAATTTGTGACCCCACAAAAGATACTTGAAAATGGAAGAATTAAGACTCAAATAAATAGCACTGGCCTGGAGACACGCAGGGAATGGGCCCTGGGGTTTGGAGAGGGGCACTGTCTTTTCCTAAGGTCAGCCCTAAGCGCAGGGGATGACTGGAGCAGCAGAGAGAGGCAAGAGTTGATGAGATCTGAGGGCAGAGAGAACACCTTTCCCAGTGTTTGTTCTCTCTGTTCTAGGAGCCTGTTGCCTAGAAAAGCTTTTCCCCAGGGCGGCTCTAGAACTGATTTCAAGCTGTAAGCATCCATGTGGCCAACCTAGATGTTCAAGGACTGGAAGATTTTCCTGCCAGCTCCAAGTAGTGTTCTGCTCAGGTCCCCACCCCTCAAGTGTCCCCATCACACCCCAGACCCGCAGACACAGCAGCAGGGCCCCAGGCACCCTCCCCCCTGTCAGGAGCTGCAACCATTCTCATCACTGACCATGCTGCAGGGCTCATTAAAGATCCTGAATATCACCCTTGGGGCCTCTCATTGAATATATGGCTGGGGCTTCTAGCCTCCCCCGTCAGCTTACAAAGGCCTGGGTGAGAGTAAAAGCCAAGAGAAGACCCCCCTCCCCCGATTCAAGGAGGAGCCCCCAACCGTAAACCTTTCTGCTGACATGAAAGAGACCAAACGAAGGGGACCTCGGGATGCTGATAAGTTTCAAAAACATACTGAAAATCTGTTAAACCACATCTTTGCAAGGGCTGGTGCTGCTACCTGGTCAGATTCAAGAGCACTGAGATGCCTCTTCCTAAGCCAGTCTAGTTGCTTCCTTCTCTGCACAAGAACACACTCCTCAGACAGGTTTCTCCTCTCAGTGAGGAGAAACACCACAGCCAGGGACATGCAGGACCAAATTTTAACAAAATTAAATTGAAGTCAAACCCAATAAAAAAAGTAAGGCATATAATTTTTACAGTGATAAAACATGTAACATAAAATCTACCATTTTAACCAATTCTAAAAATACATTAAGTACCCTCCCATCACTGTGTAACCATCACCACAATACCATATAATTTATATAATTTTTAAAAGTCAAAGTTTGGGTATAATTTATTTTCCCTTGAAGTTAGTCTCATGATCAAAGTGTGTCTTTGTCCAAGGAGGCTAAAATCTCCAACCCATTACAAATCTAGTTTCCCATGGAAAATTCATCACAAGAACTAATGAAGTCGGTGTCTTCAATTTTTAAGCAATTTTATCACAGCACCAAGTTGTGTATATTGTTAAGAAAAATAAAAGTTAAGGGTAAAAGAACCAGATCCTCACTGGAACCTCTAGCTACACGTGCTATTAAATTTAAATTTTCAATAAGTAATTGGAAAGGAAAAAGTGAAATTGTCACTACTTGCAGATGACGTAATATTATATAGAGAAAACCCTAAAGACTCCATCAAAAAACTATCAGAACTAATAAACAAAATCAGTAAAGTTGCAGCATACAATAATACACAAAAAGCTGTTTCATTTCTATATGCTAATAATGAACTATCAAAAAGAAAAATAAAGAAAACAGTCCTGCATCAAAAAGAATAAAATACCTAGGAATAGATTAAGCCAAGGAGGTAAAATGTACATTGAAAATGAGACATTAATGAAAGAAACTGAAGACAATATGTAAAAATAGAAAGCTATTCCACGCTCATGGTTTAGTAGAATCAACATTGTTAAAATGTCCATACTACCCAAAGCAATCTACAGATTCAATGCAATCCCTACCAAAATTCCAATCGCATTTTTCACAGAAATAGAATACACAATCCTAAAATTTGTATGAAGCCACAAAAACCTTAATAGCCAAAGAAATCTTGAGAAAGAAGAACAAAGCTAAATCCATCATGCTCCCTGATTTCAAACTATATTACAAAGCTATGGTAATAAAAACAGTATAGTACTGGCCTAAAAACAGACACATATAGGGAACACAATAGAGACCCCAGAAATAAACCCGTACATATATGGTCAGTTAATCTAGGGCAAAGGAGCCAACAACATACAATGGAGAAAGAACAGTGTCTTTAACAAATGGAGCTGGGAAAACTGGACAGCCACATGCAAAAGAATGGAACTAGAGCACTATTTTGCATCATACATAAAAATCAACTCAAAATGGGTTAAAGACGAACGTGTGGCCCTCAGGTGACTCAGTCGGTTGAGTGTGTGACTTTTGGTTTCAGCTCAGGTCATGATCTCACGGGTCATGAGACTGAGCCCCAACAGGCCCAACGCTCAGCAGGGAATTGAAGATTCTCCCTCTCGTTCCCTCCACCCACTCACAAGCACACTTTCCCACTGTCTAAAATAAATAACTCTCAAAAAAAAAAAAAAAAAAAAAGACTTGCGTGTAATACCTGATACCATAGAACTCTTAAAAGAAAACATAGGCAAGTTCCTTGATGTAAATCTTAGCAATGATTTTTTTTTTAATCTGAAACCAAAAGCAAAAGCAATGAAACCAAAAATAAAGTGGGACTACTTCATACTAAAAAGCTCTGCAGAGCAGAGGAACCCATCAACAAAATGAAAACATAACCTTATTGAGTGGGAGAAAACATTTGCAAATCATGTATCTCATAAGTGACTAATATCCAAATTAAATAAGCAATTCATACAACTCATAGCAAAAAACAAACTAATTTAAAAATGGCAAACGATCTAAATAGACGGTTTTCCAAAAAAGAGTTACAGATGGTATGCTCAACATCATTAATCATCAGGGAAATGCAAATCAAAACCACAATGAGAGATCACCTCATACCTGTGAGAATGGTTATCATCAAAAAAGCAAGAGGGGCGCCTGGGTGGCTCAGTGGGTTGAGCCTCTGCCTTCGGCTCGGGTCATGGTCCCAGTGTCCTGGGATCAGGCCCCATATCAGGCTCCCTGCTTGGCGGGGAGCCTGCTTCTCCCTCTCCCACTCCCCCTGCTTGTGTTCCCTCTCTCACTATGTCTCTCTCTGTCAAATAAATAAATACAATCTTTAAAAAAAAAAAAAAAAAGCAAGAAGCAACAAGTGCTGGTGAGGATGTGGAGAAAAAGAAACCCTCGTGAACCATTGGTGGGAATGTAATTCAGTGCTCCCTTTGGCAGCACATATACTAAAAGTGGAATATAATTTAGTGAAGCCACTATGGGAAACAGCATGGAGGTTCCTCAAAAAATTAAAAATAGAACTACCATATGATACAGCAATTCCACTTCTGGGTATTTATTCGAAAAAAAAAATGAAAACACACTAACTTGAAAAGATATCTGCACCCCCCTGTTTATGGCAGGACTATTTACAACAGCCAAGATGTGGGAGCAACCTAAGTGTCCATCAGTGGATGAATGGATAAAGAACTGGTGTCTGATACACACAAACATAGTAGTTTTCAGCCATTAAAAAAAAAAGGAAATCTTGCCATTTGCAACAATGTGGATGGACCTCGAGGGCATTATGCTGAGTGAAAAACATCAGACAGAGAAAAAGAACAAATACCATATGATCTCTCTTATATGTGGAATCTAAAACAAACACCAAACAAACAAAAAACAAACTCATAGATACAGAGAACACACAGGTGCTTTTAAGAGGTGGAGTGTGGCAGAGTGGGAGAAATGGGAGTCAAAGGTAAAAATAAAAAATAAAATTTAAATACATAAATAAAATATAACTAAAAATTAAGTTAAATGTGGCACTCGCCACATGTCAAGTGTTAGTAATCACTCATGGCTTGTAGTCTCCTTATTGGACAGTGCAGACAAAGAACACTTCCATCATCACAGAAAGTTCTATTGGATAAACACTAAACCAGATATTCTGCAAGGAAACCTAATATTTCCACATTATTGGAGGCTACTCTGAATGAGAGCTTGTTTTCATCCTCTTCCTCCATTCTTTTATTTGAATTTTGTCTCTAACCTTATCTTCCAAGGCAGATTACAGAATTGCTTTCCCATTTTTTCTGGAGAACTGCCCCCAGAGGACTTCTGTTTGCTGCTGATGGCATCTTTTTATGGGTCTAACTACAGTCCCCTATAAGCAAGGACAGAAATAACATACACGGGTGTGTGATGTATAAAATTTGGGTATTCAGAGAATGGATGGCATTGCCTTGGGGTGGCAGGAGTGTAGGCCTTCTTTATTCAGAGGTACATTATAGACCATCAGAGGCTAAGATGGGTCTCTAGCCACAATAAGCACAGGGAATCTGACCAACTGCAATTTTAGGGTTTGTTACTTGTTTTCTATTTCTAAGGTAGACTGCCATGTTGATGGGAAGGGTAAACTGTGGAGGATACTAAAAACACATTTTGTACCCCTGGGTTGTATGAAGTCTTGGGAAATGGTCTTTCTTTGAGTCAGGTTGGGAGTCTAGCACTGGAAGCCCACGATGTACACACCACGAAGAAAATCTCCGAAATTTACTAAGTGATCTCTGCTCCTTTAACACTACATTAAGAAACTACAGGATGCAGCTGGTGGGTGGGGCCAGATGCCTGGGACACATACAGCCAACTGACGTTTAGGGATTGGTTTTTTTTTGTTGTTTGTTTGTTTGTTTAAGATTTTATTTATTTGACAGAGAGAGAGATCACAAGTTGGCAGAGAGAGAGGGGAAGCAAGCTCCCTGCTAAGCAGAGAGCCTGATGGGGGGCTTGATCCCAGGACCCTGAGACCATGACCCTCCAAAGGCGGAGGCTTAACCCACTGAGTCACCCAGGCACCCCAAAGGTTTAGGAATTGTAAAATAATGTTTAGGTGGTTAGCTAAATTCACCCCTTAAATCTGGAATGGCAGGGGGTGGGCACAGCAAGAACATTCAGAGAGTTAGGATATTAAGGCATTGTAATATCTGACAGCTCTCCAAATTGTTCTGATCGCATGTACCTGCTCCACCATAACTCAGAGTGACTCACACTTCGGGGGCTGCAGGAGCCTAAAACACAAACCGTGAGGCCTGAAGTCTCTCCTACTAAATAGTGTGACATATTTTCTGGCTTTGCCCAGGTCTCTGCCTCTCCAGGCCGGCACCTCCATTTGGAACTATAGTTCTGGAGCACTGCATAAGTTTATAAAGCCCAGAGTGTCTGTAAAGAAGGAATTTTGGAGCCTGGCTCCTGGTCAAAGCAGTGGGACATATCTGCAGTAGCAACCCCCAGCTGTTAGTCAGCAATGGGGATTCAAGGGCAGGTGTGCATTCAGTTTCGTGCAAATCACATGTGCTTTTTTGAAGCCAGAAGATACCAGTTTGAATACCATTTCTGCTCCTAATAACTATTTGGGATCTTGAACAATTCAACTTCACTGTCTGTAAAATTTAAAAAAACAAAAACAAAAAACACATGTTTTAAAGCTTCCTCTAACACACCAACTCCTTATCTAGAAATCTGGCAATTAAAAGGAATAGGAGGGGCGCCTGGGTGCCTCAGTGGGTTAAAGCCTCTGCCTTTGGCTCAGGTCATGATCCCAGGGTCCTGGGATCGAGCCCCATATCGGGCTCTCTGCTCGGCAGGGAGCCTGCTTCCTCCTCTCTCTCTGCCTACCTCTCTGCCTACTTGTGATCTCTGCCTGTCAAATAAAATCTTAAAAAAAATAAATAAATAAAATACAATAAAATTAAATGAAAGGAATAGGAAAAAGCATTTATCCTGCCTTTCCTGTTTAAACTGTGTTTCAGGATAGCTAGATAGCCTGAACTGAGGAAAGAGTTTTTTTAACAGAAAAAATCCAATTACTAAATGTGCAAGTAATGAAATAATTAGAAAATCATCATTTTACAGCCCTTAAGAAATAATTGCCTCAAAGATCATCAATAGACGAAGCCCTCACGAAAAGCTAATTAGGAACAAAGGCAATTCATCTTCGCATCATCAGAACTGAGATAACCACACATTATCACTCCTGTTACAGTGACTATAGAGCTCTCAGCCTATCTTCAAAGAATTTTTGCCAAAAAAAAAAATAATAATTGAACTTCAAATCAATCAAGCCCCTAAATCTAACTTAATGTTGATAAAAAATATAAGAGATAAATACACAAATTAAATGATACCACAACGGAGTAAACAGATTCAGGACAACTGACCCAGTTTCTGTAACCAGTAAAGGCAGAAAAAAGGCAGGAGGGTGATGCCAGGGGCCCTGGTCTAGACCAACACTGGTAGAGATACAATGAATCATGCTGGGCGTGAATCTGGAGATCCAGATTCAATTAAGCCCATCAGAGGAAGACATGTGCCCAGAATATACATGGGCTACTAGATGGTACCAGAGAATTCTAACTTTGCAGGGTGCGATGACACTGGTTACGTAAGAGCACGTCTGTAGTGTTTAGCGACATAAATTCAATACCTTGGGGTGAAAGGACATGGATCTTTGGTACTTGCTTTAAAATGCTTTACTAAAATCAAAGGAAAAGAAAGGAGGAGGAGGAAAGGAGAGAAAAATAAAGGAAGTAAAGAGAAAAAAAAAAGAAAGTAAAGAAATGACTCTAGAGAATGAATAAAGAAATTAAGCTTAAATAAGCTAAGAAAAGCACCTGGCATGAAGCCCACTCCACGGTAGTCGGTAGACGCTAGCTTCCTTTCCCCTTGTCAAGCCCACATCACTGTTCTGAATTCTGAAAGTTCTGAATACCTTCCTGGACTGCTATGTCCGCACTTAGAAACCCCCGAATATTTTGACAACGCTCCTCTTCCATTATGTCTTCTCCACAAAATCAGGATGGAAGGAATCCAACTTAATTTTTGTTCTTTAATGAAGCCAGAAAAGGAAATATTTCATTATTCAAGTACAATGAAAAGACAACCAAAGCCAAAATGATAGTTAGTAATAGAGCTAGTATGCTACACTCTTCATATTCAAGGAAATAACATTTGTGTTTCTAATAATTGCAACTTAAGGGCCCACGGCAGGTGGATATTTGTAATTTTGCAGAGAAGTAAATTTAGATTGCCTGTATTTTAAAGAAAAGCATCAAATTTAGTCAGAAGCTTACTAGCAAGTTATTTTATTTATGATATAAATTACATATTCAAAAGAGCTAGTTTTAATTTTATCATTTTATTTTCACAATTAATCTATGTTAAAATCATCCTACGTAACTTCAAACACTCACATCATGCAAATCGAACTGGCCTTTTGCAGAAGATAAAAATTCTTAATACTTCAAGCTCAAGCCAATGGGAACCCACTCATTGGTTTTCAGGTAAGTGGGTTATTATTTAAAACAACAGTTCTGTGAGCATTTCCCGTAAATGCACCTCTCCAGTGGAGTCAAATATTTCCAGAGCAGGGACTTTTAGCACTCGCGATGAATCCCCAAAACCCAGAACATTTGAACGAAGAATCGCTTCCTATTTGTGCTCTCTGTCCACTGAAATTCATTTCTCTCTGTCTCTCTTGTGTTCACAGAGCATTTGACAGCTATCATAGGATGTGACATCAAACCTAATCTACTTGTATAATATAGTTAATTGCGGACCTTAGTAGGTTTTATACTCCCTGAGGCGGTGCCTTATAGTTGTTCAACATGCGTTAGGTTGAAGGACTTGAATTTGGTTCCTAAGCGCTTTGGAGGCATTGGATACTGAAGAACGGGGTCCATTCCAAACACACAAATTATAGTAAGGGGTCTCTGCTCTAACAAAGCAAGAAACCCTGGGATCCATCTCCAGCATTATTCTCATGTTTTCCAAGCTGGCCCACCAGCAGCCATCAAAGCCACCTGTCCCTGTGGGCTGCCCGAACCAGTTGGTACTGTCAGGCAAGGCAAACGTCTGAATCACCTTGTGCAGGAAGGGTATGATGCCATCGTGCTGGTCGTGAAATGGGCAAAGCAAAACTCTGCAGCTTCCTAAATAGTGCTCTATTATGAGACCAATTTTTTTTTTCCATTTTTCTTCCTTTTTGACAATCTTTTCCCACCATCGTTAAGAGTTCTGATCTTTCAGGGCACCTGGGTGGCTCAGTGGGTTAAAGCCTCTGCCTTCAGCTCAGGTCATGATCCCAGGGTCCTGGGATTGAGCCCCACATTGGGCTCTCTGCTCAGCGGGGAGCCTGCTTCCTCCTCCTCTCTCTGCCTGCCTCTCTGCCTACTTGTGATCTCTGTCAAATAAATAAATAAATCTTTAAAAAAAAAAAAAAGAGTTCTGATCTCTCAATTCTCACTAGTTTTATTTTGAGAAGGCTGAAAAATGACAGTATTTTTTCATTGTATTTTAACCCTCATTGTTGGATGGACTTATTTACTCAAAAATGATTTTTGGCCATTTCTCCATATGTACATTTGTCACTTTTAGTCTTAACTTTTAGTCTATGAGTTTGCTTATACATTACAATGAGATGTACCTCCATGCAGTGAGAAGCTTAAGTTCATATATTTTTTTTTTTAAAGATTTTATTTATTTATTTGACAGACGGAGATCACAAGTAGGCAGAGAGGCAGGCAGAGAGAGAGGAGGAAGCAGGCTCCCCACGGAGCAGAGAGCCCGATGCGGGGCTCGATCCCAGGACCCTGGGATCATGACCTGAGCTGAAGGCAGAGGCTTTAACCCACTGTAAGCTTCATATTCTTAACAAAATACTTTTCTCTGAGCCTATAACAGACATAAGTGTGGCTGAAATGTACTATTTAAAGAGAAGAAACAATAAAGTTGCATGTAAAGACATTAGTTAAGAATCTGCTTAATTAAATGGATATGCCTGCCTTCTACTAACACACACTTCAGGTTTACAGTGGTATTGAATATTGTCCTTTTCCCGTCTGCTTTTGTTTCTTTTAGGAGCAATTTAGGACTATTGGCATAAATGGAGTTAAAATTTAACCGTTAAGGAGACTTGCATTTCAGAAGCTCAAGGAACATAACTGATGAGCTCAGTTTTGTTATATTTTCGATAGCAGCCAAAAGGCACAACTAGAAAAAAAAAAAAAAATTCAGGTCTGTCATTCCCTCTCCTCTATGAATAGATAAATTTTCCTTCCTGTGACCCATGGTATGATGTGTGGTTTATAATCATTATTTTTTTTTAAACCAGAACCCTAGTGATACTCAAACAGGAATCAAATTTTTTCATAAGCACATAGCAATCAAAGAGAGTATTTTTTCAACCCTGTCACCTCATACCCAATAACAAGTAAAGGGAAAGAAGCACAGAATCTAAAAATTAAACTGGGTGCTAGACTTGAAATCTTACAAGCGTCTTCTAGTTTTGGTCTAGCTCTCTTAATATAGCCAAGATTTTTGTTTAGTTGATTTTTTATTTATGTATTTTTTAATCAGAAGGGGGAAAAAAAAAGATTCTCTACCAGAAGCCATAAAAAACCTCTCAGATGGTAAAACAGATAGCCCTAAAAGTTTTTGCCTAAACTCACACACATACCTAAAATAAAACTGGCCCATTCATCTCACTACAGTCCTTCAAAAGAGAAGTCAGATGAAAATACAGCAGAGGAGGGTGATGCCGCCCAGCTTCTAGTTAGGAGCAGACTAGGAAAAATTATTCTTAGTTCAATCCATGCAAGGGGGGTAGAAATTTCTCTCTTCAAGATTATTTTAAAGATAGACCATTTCTTTTCCAATATCTTCATCAAACAGAGCTGTTAAGAATTGTCTCCCAACCATCCATCCCCAAAGAGCATGAAGCTCCCCAGTATTCACCCCATATGCTCGGCTTTGAAGTGTGAAGCTGGGACGTCCCACTAGACTCTTCAGCCACCATCAAAGTCATCTCATTACGCCCAGCACTGAGAGTTAAAGCGCGGGGCCCTAACCGCTCCAACACAAACACTGCATTAACAAAGCAACCACAATATTCACTTGAAGAAATTTTTACCATATGTACACATGCGCGAGATACGAAAATTTATTATGCTAGAACATCATCGAGAAGTACATGAAACATGCTGACTAGAACTGGATGTTATTCTAAGGGACTGGAAAAAAATAAAATGCAGCTGATCTTTATGATGAAAGAACAGAAACATCGGGCTGAAAAACGAGATCAAGTACAATTCCTAAATTGTATTTCTACTGACACTTTCTGTTGCCTGTTCTTTCCTGAAGTAGCAGAAAACAGTTTTGGGGGGGCGGGGACAAAACTCTACAGCACATCTCTGAATGCTACTGTTCTCTCTGCCACGTTCATTTTTAAAGGACAAATAAGCTTGCAAATAATGATACACTGAAAAGAGCAACTATGATTCAAAATGAATAGGGCCTACTAAGAAAAAATAATTCCACTTGTATCTCCTGAACTGTCAGTTTTTCACTGGCATGGCGGTAAAAAATAAAGTGCAAAGAAAAAACTTGTTACATGCTAAGGAAATGAGGTAAGGAAGAAATGAGGGTAAATAATCGATTGATTTTCATGTAAAAATTAATCTGTCAAAATATTTTAAAATGTTTGTACCTAATGGACTCCATTCTTTTAGAGAAATTCTTGCATATGTACACAAGAAACACTATTCAAGAATGTTCCCTGCTGCATTATTTGTAGTAGGGAAAACTGAGAAATAATCAAAGTGTCCACAAATAGAGAAATAAGTAAAATGTGATACCTTCATACCTTGATACTCTATAGCAATTAAAAGGAATAAACTAGAAGTATATGTAATACCATGGATAGATTTCTAAGATACCTTACTGAATAAAAAAGTTCTAGTTTGATAGCATTTGTATTACAAACATACACAAGCAATATTATATTGGGTTTACGAGTATACACATGTGTGTAAACAAAAGCATGGGGAAATTTTGGAATTTCGGAATTCAGAGTACACATAAAATCCTCACACATAACCTGGCAGGGGGTGGTTCAGGGAACCAGGAATGAGGATGATCGTCAGAGGTAAACTTTAACCTTACATGGAACACTTTGAAAATTTTGAAAAATTTTGAAAAAGAGAATTAATTAAAAAAGTCCTAGGCAAGGTCTAATAAATAAAAAGTTGTGAGGATCCTTCATTCTGCTGCTGTCTTGATGGAAAAACATGAGGAAGTTTCTTAATATTTCTAGGTCTGTTTTCAGCTATAGAATGAAAAAATTCACCTATCCTCTCTTCATTATAAGCGTGAGAATTACATGCCTCCAAACTCTTCATATATCATGGAGAAATAGGTATCCATGAAAATATATAGTATATTAGTAGTTTGGGGCTACATGTTATATATATTTTCACATCCGAGAATTTTGTTATTTCTTCATATGTGACATACACTTTCATAGAGACATATATACAAAAGCTTGTTATTCCCGTGTAGGGCATATGCTGAGATAATCACCAGTTTGTGCAGACATGGTATCACTCATTTAAAGAATTATACTTTCCTGAGTGACCTAGCATATGTTGTTTACACCGTGTTCAGTAATACGAATGTTTTCATCTGTCCTGTGTTGTTCTCTAATTGGTTCGGGTACAGATCCCATGGCCCCGTCTTTCTTAGGGAAGGTACCCCATTACACGTCTCTGATAGTCACAACAGCATTAACCACGGTAAATGGAAAGGTAATAGGCACTCTGATACTATCTGGATGTGCACAAATACCTCTTCTTGTAGCTTCATATATTTGTCTGAAACAGGCACTGAATATTATTTTGCAAAGAAGAACCAACAGGAAGAAGCTGTCTGCTATAGAACTTGGAATTTTAGTGCTGAAAGCACTTTAGAAATCTGCTCAAGAGGTTTTCAAACATCTTGTCCTGCAATCCTTTTTCTCAAAAGGCACCTTATCTGAAATCTTGCTAAGACAGAAGGGAGACCAGGGATTCGTTCTCTTCATGGTGGAGGGCAATCACCGGGCTGCCCTGCTCAGCACCCTGCTCCACAAGGCGGCAGAGAATCACGACAAGCAGTGACAGCTCCTTACTGGTGGGAGGCAGTGGACCAGGACCTTTACAGACAGGCGTTATTTCTCATAATCCTCCTGGCGGGAAGATATTGTTCCCCACTGAATGGAGGAAAACCAAAAAAAGACTATAAAAGAGACTAAAAAATTTTCCCAGCATCAGCAGGCAAATAAGTAGCAAATCTGAAATTTGAACTCAGATTTATTCAGCTCCAAAATCCTTACTTTGACCACTTATGATTTGGATTTCCTGTCTCGCCACCCAATGTGATATAATCCTTTAGCTCAGGCTGATCAAAAATATACAGCACATATACATACATACATAATGCATATGTGGGACAGAATCGGGCCTTCACCTCCTTAAGACTCCTTAAGAGTCTCCCTCTTAGTAAGGACTTCTCACTCTCTTTCCGGGAGCTAGTGAGAAGCTGGGCTGCCCCAAAGAAGAGTTCGGATGGGACACAACAAAACCTTGGGAATGGCTCCACGAGAGGGAATCCTTCTGCGGGCCAATATATCATCATTGTGTAATTTGCCTTTAATGTAAAGCCTACTCCCCATGACTGCAAGGAGTTAATCTGGCTCGTCCACCCCAACAGTGCTCCCCAATGGCAAACAAACAGTCTACCTGAGTAAGTTTGGCTTCCTTGTCCATGTCTGGCTCCCACACATCTTCTGGCCACTGGTCATACTCAACAGCCACTCAGTCATTGCAAGCCTAGCCCTAACTCTCACCATGTACCCCCTTAATAGGTCAACTCCTCCCAGTCCCCTTCCCACAGTCTCTCTGCTCTTTGCCACCTCTCATGGGGACCCTATGCCTACCTCTTTAAATCTCCTTTGCGGGGGAAACTTTTCTTGCTCACTACTGACATTTCTTCCACGTGGAGAGAATTCTGCTGGTCTTGCTGGCTATTATGACTTAAATTGTGCCCCACCCCAAATTCATATGTTGAAGTCATAGCCCCAGGAGCTCAGAATGTAACTTTATTTGGGAATAGGGTCACTGTAGATAAAATTAGTTAAGATGAGGTCATATACAGGAGTACGGTGGGGCCCTAATCCAATATGACTGGTGTCCTCATAAAAGACAAATTTTGGGGGCACTTGGGTGGCTCAGTAGGTTAAATGCCTGCCTCTTGGTTTCAACTTGGGTCATGATCTCAGGGTCCTGAGATCAAGCCCCATGTCAGGCTCTGCACTCAGAAGACAGTCTACTGAAGATTCTCTCCCTCCCCCTCTGCTTTGGCTCTCTCTCTCTCCCTCCTCCCCATGCTCTCACTCTCTCCCTCTCAAATAAATAAAATAAATTAAATTTTGAGAGAAAGAAATTTGGACATAGACAATATATGGGAAAATGACATGTGAACATGAAGAGGGCCATCTAAAAGCCAAAAGGAACAGATCCTACACTCACGGCCCCCAGAAGGAACTAACCCCGCTGACTCCTGGATCTTGGACTTCTAGGCTTCAGAGCTGTGAGATAACAAATTCCTGTTGTTTAAGCCACCTGTATGTGGCACTTTGTTACTGAAACCCTAGGAAATAAACATTGGCCTCACTCCTCCTAAATTTCATTCCCCGGTGGAGAATTTGGAAGAGATGCTGGGTTCACACAGGCATACCCTTCCTCCATCTTCCTTCTTAGGAGCTAGCTGTCAGCAGGAAACACATATTCTGGTCCACTCTTCCTTGCCAAAAGCTTTCCAGGGGCAGGCCTGCGCTGTCCAGTGCTGCCTGTGACTAGCTGGATGAGTCTGTCTAATTCTCTGGTCGAGTAAGCTCAGCTGTCAATGTTAGTTTCAACAGTATTAAAGTTAGTATTTTCTGGGTGCCTGGGTGGCTCAGTCGGTTAAGCGTCTGCCTTCAGCTCAGGTCATGACCCCAGAGTCCTGGGATCGAGCCCCACATCGGGCTCCCCGCTCAGCAGGGAAGCCTGCTTCTCTCTCTCTGTCTGCCTGTTGCTCCCCCTACTTGTGTTCCCTCTCTCTCTCTGTGTCAAATAAATAAACAAATCTTAAAAAAAAATAAAATAAGTATTTCCCTTTCTCATCGACCTTTCTTTTCTGACAAACTGGTTCAAAATTTTAGAAAGGAAAGAGGGTACTATGTAAAATGAACATCCTTCTTTCAAACCCAGACCCCAGTCTTCATCTTCTTCCAGACAGGGAGTGAGGGGGCCTCCTCCCCTGTCTTTTCTATTGCAATGGCATAAACTTTATACACTGCTTTTCCCAGGCCTCTTCTTTAAGTTGTCAAAAATTCAAACACGAACACTGACTGCTACTTCCTTCTTTTATTTTTTTCTTTGCAAGGGACAGGGAGAAGCGGCGTTGGAAGGGAGAGAATCCACGTCCAGTGCAGAGACTGATGCGGGACTCGATCTCACCATCCTGAGACCATGACCTGAGCCAAAATCAAGAGTTGGAGGCTTAACCAACTGAGCCACCTAAATGACCCCTGACTGCTACTTCCTTACTCCCACTATAAAAATTCTATATCCCTCAAGGTAGCAGATAACTCAGACTGTCCAGCAAACAGTCATGCATAGCCTATGGGGGAAAGAAGCACACAAAAAATTAATATCTCAAGATATTATCTTACTGTATGTTTTTGGTTAATTAAAATTGGGGAATGAGTTTTTTAATATATGAATTTTAGCAGTCAAATGATAATTGATCTAATTAGCAACAATGTCATAACCATATGTTGTCACATGCTCTGGGTCTCCTGAAGAAGCACATCTTCGCTTAACCAATGGAGAGCAGGTAAGTGGACTGGTGGCTCCACGAGTGTGTGGACAGACTTGGGTTGATGTAGCTCATTTTACAGGGCCATCAGTGTCACTAGCATCACTATGTCATTTCTTCAGAATTTTCTAATCCTAGTGATTTTGACATTGGAAGTCACTATAAATGCTAGGAAGCAGGGGAAAAAAAGAAAAGAAACTCAGGAAAAGAACTGCCAAGGTCAGGGGGCACCTGGGTGGCTCAGTCAGTTGAGCATCCAACTCTTGACTTCAGCTCTGGTCACAATCTGAAGGTCATGAGATCAAGCCCCGACTGAGTCGGGCTCATGCTCAATGTGGAGTCTGCTTGTCCCGTTCCCCCTGCTCCTCACCCCACTCATAGACACACGCTCTCTCCCTCTCACAAATAATTAATTAATTAAATCTTAAAAAAAAAAAAAAAAAAGAATTGCCAAGATCCAGCGACCTGGGCTCCAAAAGTTAGCTTTGATGTCAGTGACCTGCTATAAATTCCTTATTAGGTTCACATTCTCTGAAACACCATCAGCAATCACATAAAATCAATCAATCTCTGAACACTGTAAATAACTACTCAAAATCAGAAAACATAGAGCCCTTAAACTATGAGAACCTCCCAGGCCTGCATTTACTAGTAAACAGGGAATGTTATAATGTCTCCCACAATGCCCCATGGCTTCATCATAAGAAACCTGAGACCCTTTAGAGGCGGGGTAGGAGGCCTCCCAATTTTTAACTATAAATCTTGTAAGTGACTTTTAGATTAGGGAAGAATTATAAGAAGTATGTAGTCAGGCAACAACGATCTCATGCACTCCACCCATTCATCCCAAGATCCTTATAATATGGTCATTTTTTGGTCAATATTTGCAAAAAATCCTATTCAGTATGCATTGAGAGTGAAACGGAGGAGGGAGGGAGAGCCAATACAAGGGTGTGTTAACAACCAGTCATCATTGTGAGAAATGGGGCTTGGCCTTGCTGGAATGGGCCTCAGAATTGTCCATCTCAAGGACAAAAGATGAGAGTATGCATCTATCAGTTCAGGTCTCTCCCCTGGTCACAGCTTGTCCCATGAGATGCTAACTTGCCTGGACTTCAGTTTATCGCAGAGTCAAAGCAAAAGAAAAGGATGCAGGTTTTTCAAGTATGGTTGGGTTCATCCGTAACTGTCATGGAAGAACAGATTAGTTTATCTCACTTCTCCCATTTGGCCTTATCCTTCTTCATTAGTACCTCTGTTTACATTAGCCGATATAATCCTGTTGCATTTATTAAACCTATAGTAATCTGCATTTAAGAACAGCCTGGTAACTCTCCTTTATAGTTAAAATGTGCTAAATCAATTTTAGTGTTTTATGTACTTTCCTAATGCACAATCCCTTGTTTTTTCAGTTTTCTTAAAACACGGTGCCAGTATCCTTAAAATTCTCAAACTAAATGCTATGTCCTAAAACCATGTTAACATATGCTCATAAAATGAACCACTGTTTTTATACTATGGCAATGAGGGCATTGCTGATGGTGGAGAGAATTATATCAGAACCCAGCATCTAAATTGACTAATCTCAACCAAATCCAGGGCTGTTTTATAAGACAATCTCCATAGCAACTAGAGAATCAGGGTAGAAAATTCTTGAAGTGGAAAGTTGTGCCTGATTTGCCAGATCAGCCCATGTTTTGACAATCTGTAATAAGGTAATCAAAGGGTCTCAAGACTATCACACAAGTGTTGACATTGTGTGAATCTATCATGGCGTGTGTCCTCCAAGTCATAAAAATACTCGAAAAAACATCTAACAAGGCTGATATTTCTAATCAAATTCATTAATGTTTTATCTATTTTGAGGTAAATCAAAAAAATAAAAATCAATCACGTTGAAGCTATTTCTTTAGTCATATAACTTACTTAGCTAGCACCTTATCTTTCCAGTCTTCTAAATAATGTCCATTTATATGGCATTGTACAAACATTATTTTATTTGATTAATGACATAAAACAAAAAGCAGGTTTCCATATCATTTATAAAATTTATAGCTATTGCCCAGACTTTTAAAGCTGAATGCTATGAGCCTACATGTTAGGTAAGCCCACCATCACCAGCAAATCACTGGGAGAATTTGCCTGAGCACCTTCTGCCCTGACCCCTCCCCCACATTTTCACTCAGTCCTTCTCACGAAGATTTATGTGTGAATGGGGAACAGGGTCATGTTTCAGAAACACTGGCTCCCACATGTAAAAACAGAGTAAGGAAGAAGGGGAAAACATACAGGAAGCAGTATGACCCACAGCAATCCTTCAGAGAAAAATGCTTATAAAAAATTTATAAAAGCCCAGAAACTGAGACTATATATTGTCAATATAGAGTTGGACATCAGAAAAAAGAATACGTTCCTGTAAACTTACCATTTGATTCCAAATTAGATGAATGACGTGTTCTGAGAATGATCCAAATTAATTGAAAATCATTGAGAAGAATTACAGAAGTAGGGACTTCCAAATAAAGATAAGAGTATGGATCCTTATAATTATTCTCACTGCTTCCCAAAACCCCAGGAAAAAGATGGGAAAGGGATACTTTTTAAAAGCAAGGACTCACTCGAACAAACGGTAGAGAAATGGAAGAGGAGGCAATAGCACCAGAACTTGGAAAACAGATATAAGAGTGGTAGGTGATTTAGCAGACCCAAGGCAGCAAGAGGAACAGCAGAGAAGAACCTGACTTATGGCACAGGCACTTGATAATGATCAGAAATGGCAGCCTCAATTTGGAAGGAAAGATCAAGGCAAAGCTCAAAAACAGGGAGACTCGTGGGAAGTCTATTTAAGAAGCAGTTAGATGTTACCTGCCCCCCACATAGAAAGGCAAGTGCCCTGCCCCCACCTTGGCAGAAGACACGAGAGGCATCTGACACCGAGGCATCTGAGCTGGAGAATACTGGGCAGAGCTGAGGGCAGGGATGAGTAATGAAAAGAGGGCAGCTAAGAGAATATTTACAAACTAAATGCTGAGACTCTACCAGCCCTATTCTACAATTCATTTCCTAAAATATGGACAGCTGTGTCTACCCTCCAGGCTGAAGACTGGATGATCCTTCTCTGAGGAACTTGAACAACCCAAGAGGAAAAAACAAACAAACAAACAAACAAACAAAAAAACCTGACATAGGGGTTCCCCAAAGAAATGATCTGATCAGATGAGTTTACAGCTGACAAACTCCACCTATATACTGAGAATATCCGTTCAGTCTTTCAGTGCCTACTCTCAGAGTAAGCAGCCAACCAGAACCATCAGACATCCAAGAAATGCTTTTAAAACAAACAAGCAACCTGGGGGTAAGGAGGGTGGGGGTAGGTAGGGGCTGAAAAACAGACACAATGCAGGAAGAAGAAAATATCAAAAATTATCCATTGATACTGCATTCATGAGACATGGCCAGGATGTTATTTCAAATAATAAGATGAAAGGAGTATATTCAGAGAGTACATAAAAGCATTTGGAAGCTAGTATAGAAAAAAAATGAAAGACTTACTGAAGGCTTGGCATATAGAGGAAATCTGCCAGAAAGTATTACAAAAATATAAAGTGATGGGGAAAGGAGAGAAAATAAATGTAGAGAACCAATACTAGAGTTCCAATTTCCAAATAATGGAGCCTCCAGAAAGAACTGAGAAAATGGAAGAAATCGTCAATGGGATAATTCAAGAGTTGTCTGGCACCAAGGAACAAGAGGGTCAAGGATTCAAAGCACCTAACACATCTCCAGCAAAATAAATGAAAACAGATCCATACAAAGAACATGTCACAGAAATTTCAGAACACTAGGAAGAAAGTGAAAATCTTACAAGCTTCCAGAGAGAAATGACAGATCACATACAAAGATTAGGAATCATAATGACTTTAGAGGTCTCAATAGTAACATAAAAATAAGAATTCAATAATACAATGTCTTCAAAATAAAGGAATTATTATTTTTAACCTAGAATTTTATACCTAGCCAAACTAACAAGTGTGATGATAGAATAATAGCATTTTCAGACACATAAGGTCTCAAAAAATACTCCCCCCGCCCTTTCCAAAGGAAGCTACTAGAAGATATATTCCCCTAAAACAGGACATAAACTAAGGGGGACAAAAAAGAGAAGATATGAGATTTAGGAACCAGGGTATCCAACATGGAGAAAGATGCAGGGAACACCCAGGATGATAATTAAGGGAGATTCCATGATGACAGTTATCCTCAACAAACTGAGGGCAACCAGTCCTAAATGGAACAGGTCAGAGAGATCTAGAAGATGATTCTTTAAGAAGATGAAACTGATAGAACATTCAATACATGGAATGTTCTATCTAAATGCATGGAGAGATGCTATTATTAACAGACGGGCTGGGCTTAAACCATTGACCAGTATTTAAAAAACTAAGTAAACAAACAATCAAAAAGATAATGATCAATTCCAGCCAAAAGAAAATTGTGTAAAAAGGGTAAAATAATAACAACATTCTAAATACTTCATTGTGAATGTTTACATAGTTATAATAATGTAACCACCAAATATTTATCCAAACTTTGGTATAACTCTATGGAGAAGAGGGAGGATTAGGAAGAGTGTGTGAGTGTGTATATGTTGGGAGTCAGGGTTGGGTGGTGAAAGGAAGCTAAATTTTCATCTTCTGCAGGGAGAAGTCAATAGACAGTGCCTAAAACTGAAAAACCAAGAAGCACCAATATGAGTTGGTATTTAGACATCTGGAGTTGAATCCTAAATGATAAGACAAGAGAGTTAAAACGCACTTGGCTTTGGGGAGAAGAAAAAGTGATAGGGAAAAGGGAGGTGGGTACTTAGAGCTTTGGGAATAAACCCTGTGAAACAGTCAACTTTCAGCCACGTGTGTGTATCATTTGGATAATAACAAAGAAGAAAAAGGAGGAAAGGAAGGAGAAAAGAAAAGAGAGAGGGAAGGACAGAGAGAGGAGGGGGAAAAGGGAAGAAAGAAAAAATTTAAAGACACAATACAGATAAAAATGAACGAGAGCCTAACAGATCAAATGTGGTTTTCATTGAAAATGAAAACCAAAGTCCAAACATTTTTGGAAAAGTATAAGCTTTCAATAAGTACAGACTAGATCTTTGTGTCTCCTAGCTCTCAGTTTTATATCTCATTGCCAAATGGCAGCATATAAAAAAGTATTCATTCTCCTTCCCCCCAAATCCCTTTCTTCCATCATTTGTAAGTGATGACACTTCCATACCACTGCTTTGTTTGCACCCCCCCCAACCTCCTATGGGTTCTCTCCATTCTCTCCACTTTATTATCTAAGGCACCATCACCTTTCCAAACTGGTCTGCCTGCTTCCTAACCATCCTCTAACATGCAGGCAGAGAAGGCTTTCTAAAACTCAAAGCCAATCACACCGCTCTCTTGCTTAAAACACTTCTGTGGTTCCCACTGCCTTGAGGATATGGTCTAAACTCCTTAACCTGGCCTATGGGATTTCATGCTCTGACCTCTAACTACCCCGAAGCTTCATTTTTTAACATGCCCAGGAATGCCTCTCCCCTCCCACCCCATCTCTAAGTTCCAGCCTGCCACACTGAAGTCGTTTGCAGGTCCTCAAACCCAGGATGCTCTCACATCTGAGCCTCTGCATCACTGCGCCCTTTATCCTAAAGGTTCTTCTATGAAAATTATATGCAGAAGTATGTGTAAGTGTCTGTGCCTATGTATGCATACACAAATGAACACACACAAAACCTGCAGATGATTTTGACATTATTTATAAGGCCCCCCCGAGCACTAATTTTGGACCCCACTTTAAGAACCCATTCCTTAAGCTATAAGCAAGCCTACAGCCACTATAAAAAAGTTCTGAAGTACGTTATTCAGAATATTTTCATATAAAGCATACATGAATTACACATATCGATATTAGCTATTTTTCATGTCACTGGAATGTTCTCCATTGCCCTTCCTCCCAGAGAAAGTGGGTTAAATGATTATCCTAAAGTTGGTTTCCATGAGAAGGTGTCACCCTAAGTGAAAAACATCCCTTTGCTGTTCTGAGAACAGCAAGTTCCTAGAATGTGAATACTTGTATCTCATAAGAATGCCTAGGCATGCTGTTACAAAAACAACAACAACAACAACAAAAAAAAAAACTTTATAAAAAAGTCAATATTAGATGAACAGCTGTGTAGAAAGGGGAATGTAAAAATAAAAACCGCATGTTGCAGCATCAAAATAGTAACCATATACAGTATATGACTGTTTTTAATCAGATGAAGATTGAAGCTATTACATTTCAAATCAAATGTTATAAATTAGTTCAAGAATGCAGCTGAGCTCTCATTTAATTAGAAATGTCCATGTTTAAATCATGAGGTACAGTAGCTGCCAATGAAGCAAAAGGGCAAGGGAAGGGAGAAATACTGTGTCCAGACCCTCCCATTATCAACTGTCTCCGACGCACGATGAACATCTGGGGGGGGGCTGGTCCTGATGTAATGAAGAACTTCGTATACTAGCTAATTTGAGATTTAATGTAATTGAACATAATTGTTTTGAAGACAATTAAAATCATTATTCTGGTCTGGACAATTCTGAACTCTTCATTTTTGTGTGCAACGTATCTTCCCCCATGCTGAATTTTAACCCTTTCCTGGATAAAAAGTACAGCAAATTTCGGGCCAGGGTTTCCGGAAATAATCTTTAGATTGTCTGGTCACATTAAAATGCAGCACAAGCAGGGAGGTGCTCCTCTGGAAACAAGTCTCTTTTCCTATTGCTAGTACTTACTGTAGCCCAGCTCAGCCAGAGTCCCAGATCTACAGCCCAAATGTCAGACAATTCAGCATTAAATAAAAATGAGGCAACATCATACAGGGATTTCTGGGGTCATACAGAGAAGAATGCAATTATCCTAAGGCGGACTTTCCCCCAAAGGTTATGAGCCTCTGCATCTCATAATTAACCACGGTGCAGCTAGACAGTCCAGGCAAAAGGTCTTTCTTTTCTCCCAACTTGCCTAATTCAAAAACACCTCAAGTGACATAGCTCAAATTTTCCAAATTAAACTCACCCCTGGGGCTGAAATCAAGCATGTGACAGTTCAGTTCCAAAGCAAATCTTAAAGAGAGTTGTGCATAAGGAAAGAAAGAAAAAATCAGAGGAAAAAGGGGTAGGAGTTAACATTTAAGTGGTTTTTCAACCTCATCATTACCCCTGCTCAAGAAAATAGGACACAGATGGGCAAAACACACCATTGTTCTGCCCTGAAGAGTCTACAGAACTCATTAGAAACTACTGTTGCTTCTCGTGATCTACGGTGAATCTGTAAGGGATGAAATGGTTGATGTGCCCCATCCCAGTTGGGTGGAGAGTGGAAAGAGAAGTCACAGAGACATGGTGTGCATCGTAGCCCATGAGAGCCTGTTGTTGCTGAAATTCTCCAAGATCAACTCTTCTCAGGGAGTTGAGGAATGCTTATCTGATCACAAACTGTTCTGATTTGTGAAAAATGGTTTCCAATCAAGAGTGACACACTGCCCTAAACTTTCTCTTACTTCTGGCCACAGCTCCACACTTGT
This sequence comes from Enhydra lutris kenyoni, assembly GCF_002288905.1. NCBI lineage: Eukaryota > Metazoa > Chordata > Mammalia > Carnivora > Mustelidae > Enhydra > Enhydra lutris. The sequence goes on from NW_019154085.1 coordinate 11,903,176, forward strand.
CCCCTGGGACACCAGAGACAGGGTCAATGGGAGAGAGGTTCACTGCTCCCAGGCAAGAGTGGCTCCCCTCTCAAATCTCCACAGTGATAGAATTAAAGGCCTCCAAGCTGGCAGCCAGAAGAGAATTGCCTTAAAATGTGAAACTGCAAATAGCAATCACTGAACTTTCACTTGCATCTAAAGAAGCAGCTATAATTTTACTGTCCCACTAGCTGTTTTCTTTTGCAATCTGCATGGGAGATTATTTTTATCCAAATAAAGAAAAACAAAAGATCCAACCATTTCCCTTCACCTCACTTCCCTACTGTCATAAAGTTTCACATTTCTGCCAGCTCTTTATTCCCGAAAGTGGAGAATTACACAATGCTCATCAGTCTTAAACAACTTTGTTATTTTATTTTTCAGTTGGTTACTTTAAATTTTTTCAATTCTCCCACATTAATCTGATAAAATTCTGTTATTTTCAGAATGCTTTATAAATAATTACATTAAAAAATACATATACATTTTTCTGAAGCATAATTATTTGATTTTGCTCTTATTCAGTAAGTAGCTTTTTACACTGAATCATTTTCTCTAGGTACATGTTATAGACACCTATGCTACTACTACTCTGAGTTTTCAGTAGTGCAACATGACCATTTTAGCAACAGAGATAAAAAACAAAGAAGCAAATTTTACATCCTATGATTAACAGTCAAGATAATCTGTCCTTTGTTTGCTGGAAGTTATCAGTCAGCTCTTTGCTCTCTAAATAAATGGGCCTTTTGAAAGAAGACACTCTGCTAAGTTGAAATCAGGTTTATTTGAAAATATTTTGAACCCTTCACTAAACAAGATTAAGATATTACAGGTTTTTCTTTAAACAATTATGATCCTTCCAATCCAAGTTGTCCTGTTAAACCTGACAACATCCCTGTGAACCATGGAGTTCATTTCATTTTAACCCATGAACTAACTTGAGATTTCAGGGTCCCAACCCAAAACACAACTGCTTATAGTGTATTTCATTCCATGCCAAGTTATCAGTAAAATCAAGGTTGATTTCAACACTATTACTTCACATATTAAAACTAGAAAAGGTTTCCTTAACCACATAAGATATGGGATCATCATCTTCAGTAAGAGTCTTATTAAATCTTGGACCCCAGCGTTCATTTTAATAAAGAGGAAATGGGAAATGTTTGGGATATACATGTTCAGAAGACTAATGAAATGAAGTTTTGGGGTACACTGTCTTAAGTATTCACATTTATACAGGAAATCAATGATTAAAGAGCATTCAGGTCTACCTGAAGCTTATCCTTCATCAAAAGACATATACATAAAGAAACTGAAATCTTACCTAACTCATTAATAGACGCTGTTACTGTAATGACTGATCTGATGTAGTCTTGATCAGAAAATGAAATATACTGAACATTGATACTTCAGGATATTTCTGCCCTGCAAAGAAAACAACACATACATGCAAGAATTTTTTTCTGTGAAATCTTAATAATTTATTTCTTTTGATAAAATTAAATTGAGCTTGATAGAAAAATCCTGGGACTTGACCTCTAAAGTGACATTGACTAATCATGAAATTCACAGGTAGTAATGTCTACTTCTTACAGGATTACCATATAACCAGATTACAGTTATAATGAGATCTGATATCTAGTTATAACAATTCAGAAGCTCAGTTCAGAGGCTAGTCTTTGGTGTCTATGACAGATCATCTCTTGGACTTGCCACTGGGCTTGCCAAAATTATCTTAACTTCATCCGAGATGGTAGCCTCCTGTTTCAATCGCCAAATCACACCACTCTAAATTCTGCTCCTTCTCAATCCCATCCTCTAGGCTTTGTCAATTTTTCCTTCCAAAGGAAAGGAAATTTCCAAATCAAAACTTCACAAATCAAACTGCCTGGATCAAAATCTGATATCTGGAAAAGCTAAGACAGGCCAATTAGTGCCTAAAGCACAGGTTCCTGGGATGCATGCACCTGTCCGTTAGAAACCGTTCTGTCCCCACCATCTCCTTGTCAGAGGCCACCAACGTCCTTCAGATGTTAACGACTTCCAGCTTTTGGTGGCTTGTGACTCACTTGAATGTCTAACCTGGAGGAGAAAGCTGCCATACACTTGTATGGCAGCCGCATTTTACCCCAACGTTATTTTTAAAGTTTACAAGCATGGTTCAGCCTCCTTAAAAGTCCCCCTTAAGCCTACAAAAGCAAATTCAAAGTGAAGGACAAAAGTTTTCAGGCAGTAATTAAACCGTTAGCTATGCTATTATACCTTTGTCGCCCTGTCCCCTGGCAGCCTAACAATTAATCTTTTCATAAGAGAGGAAAAATAAGTTACACACAGGAACTACAGAGCTTACAGCAGCCCTACGCTATTAATTTTAATAACATGAAAAGATAAACATATGTCACTCACTCATAGCCAAATGAGCATCTACAGAGCCCTGCCCTGGTGTACATCTAAAATTTATAACTCAGGTTCCTTTGCCCAAGACATTTTAGGCTGTTTAAATATTTTCACATTGCTTAATCAGAAAAAAATATGGATGATATAATTTTATTCCACTCTTTTAAAAATAAAGGCATTTAAAATATTTGTAAAATGACAGGTCATTTTCTTAGCTAGTACCACCTTCCCTCATTTTTTAAAACCATAAAAGATGAAGCAAGAACAAGATTATACAACCTCTTATTTTAAGTATTTTTTCAACATACTCTAGCTCCCGGAAGAAAAGAGATGATTTTATTTTTTCATCCCAAATCTTCTTCTGAAAAGCTTTTATTCTCAGTTTCATATGATACAATTGAATCAAATGCTAAAAGAATGAAACACTCTCTCCTGCAATTTCTTAAGCATGCATATAGGAAAAAAATTACTGCTGGCAGGAGGAACTGTCAGTATGAATCTCGGCAGAAGTAAATTGTTTGGTATTTGTAATGGAGTATAATAGCTATAATTCCACTTGAGCTGCTGCCACTAATAAGCTGATAAAAACTCTGCGTTGAGACCCAGGTGTTCATCAGTATATGGCTTCCACAAATGTCCCTGCACATTCACTTAATCAGAGACAGGTAACCCAGTCCCATTAGAAGTACTGTGTCTCACAATGAGGGGCCCAAGCTTGCTCTTCCCACAAAGAGAATGCAAAAGCACAGATGTATCCTGCGCCTCTAGAGGAGTTTTCTTATCAGCAATTATAAGGAATTTTCTTAGACGCTTCCAGCTCCTGCAAAGTTGTAAGACAGTAACTTAAATGTGCTCACCATTAGAAACGGGCCAGGGGAAAACACTTCTTTCTCATGAAAAGTAGTCCCCAAATCAAAAATGACTCAGAAATTAACACAGACTGTCTTGAATGCTTCTGGATTGTGACCCGAATGTTCACCTGTTGCCAAAAAGTTGATTTTAATTAACAAAGCATTCTATTCAAATGATTAGAAGTCTGAATACACTCTGTTTTGTGTGTGTGTGAAAGCAAAAACAACTAGAACCCAGAACCGTGTGTCATCACATGAACATTTTAACAAGAGTAAAACAAAGAATAATATCTCTCATTGGAAATACTGGCCCAGGGAGTAAAGAGGCTTGAGGTCCAGTCTTCGGAACTGCTGAGAGATCTTACACCCATCATTTAAATGCAATAGCCTACTGGTTTTTATATGGAGAAAATGGAGGAGAAATAATAATGTAATGAAAGCATGGGTTTTGCTGGCAGGAGAGCTTTGAAAAGTAGCTGGTATTTGGCCAGTTTATTTTTTATACAACCTGTTGAATAAAAAGCATAATGTACAATTATGCTCATTCTATTAGTGATCAAATAAGTGGCCCATTAAACCTTTATGTAAATATATCCTCCTCAGGAGCCTGAACTCCTGAACAATGCTTATCTCAGACACTCACTCTCCAGTGTGAATAAGTGCACTGCTGAGCTTACGTGGGCTTTTAGGAAGAGCACATGTGCCCATGAGTAACTGATCTATCTCAGTATCCCGGAGTCCTGCGGAAGCTCTAAAAGCCCCAGAACAAGTAGAAAAGTCTAAGAAGAAAGAACGTTCTATAGCACTGTCTGCAGAATACAAGAACTACTGTACTCATACATAATCACATCAATTGTCTGTTTTCCTACCATTTCTTTCAAGAAGAGCTGCTTTTGCTATGTTCTCAACAATGTATCTTCCTCTGGCTTCTGAAATACTTCGCAAACAAACAGCCAAATGGAACCCGAGTCTGGAAGAAGCCATGGTGATTTTTCTAGAATAGGAGAAAAACTATTGTTCATTTATGGTCTCTATGGCTCATTCGTATTTTCATGTTCATTAACCATAACAAAAGTATACTTTTTTGGAAACCAGGCAGTCATAATATGAACACTTCACTATTTTATTCCTGGAGAACACCTGAAGGGAGAAACCTTCAGACTGAGTCAACCAGAAAACCATGTGTATGTGGTCATGCACAGATAAGCCTACGTAGTACTGACACTAGGAAATACAGGGCAAGTTACTCAGCCTGAACTGGCATGGAAACGAAAATATTTGTTAAAGTATTCTATTCTCTCTTAAACACCATCTTCCTTAGATTATCCCCGTTTTCAAGGTCTATGATACTTAACAAATAAGCTTGATCCTCTTATTAAATGAGACTTACTAGGGAAATGTAGAAAACAGAAGTGAAGAAGATTCTTGGAAAAACTACCTTTCTGGCAAAAAGAAAAGTTATCTCTATGGTCCATGCTACAGCCAATATATGAACAATAAAAGGGACTCATTTGGGTGCTGTATGTGACAACTATTTGACTATATTCCTCTCATACTTTAATCCCCAAAGTTCCTTTATCAGCTTAAAATCTTTTCAAAGGACTCTGTTCCTGGAACTGAAATCTGACAATAATGCCCAAAATGTGACTGATGCCCTTTTGTTGAAAGTGGATTAATTACAAAACAATTCCCCTTTTCCAGATCGGGCCATATTTTGGTCTCTTTTAAATATTAAAAAACTAATTATGGCCCTCATGAATTCATTCAACAAGTTATTCCATAAGAGTTATTTTGTTTTAGGCAATGAGGGGAATGCCGCAGTGAATGGTGTCCAAGCCCGAGACAGACGTTAAGTTTCTGAGTTTAAGCTGAACTGTGCTCTCATGCGAGTAACAGTACCGTCGATGCATAAACCCTCTGGCTTCTGCTCACCAAGATTGTCCATTGGCCCGATCGTCCTAACCTAGAGGGAATCCAGGGCTACATGACTAGTCTAGGTTTGCAAGCAACTTTTCATACTGTGGCCATCACCTCCTGCCTGAAAAGTCATAAAAATATGGTCATTAGGTTTTTGTAGGCATTAATAATATCGCTGTAATAAGGCAACTCAGACCTCTCTCATTTCTGTGTAAACAAAAAATTGCTTTACACAAGGGGTGTGGGCGTCTTCTGGCTTTCATTTGTTTTCAGTGTGTTTATGTAGCTTAATTGTCTCATCAGGCACTTTCCCAACATAATTATGCTTTTTAACAAATGGTGTTTATGGCAACCCCTAACAGTGCAAAAGAAAGGATTAGTTTCATCCTCTCATTCCACATTTTGATTCCCTGTGGACAGTTAAATCACACAAAGATGGTGTTAGAAAAATCTACCTTCACAGCAAAAACTGGAATTAGCGGCCACCAGGCTTTTGGAGAGCAGTCAGGCTCGTGAGCAAAAAGGGTAAGTGTCTCCCTGCCTCTTGCACTCACAAAGCAACCCAGAGCAACCCCGCCAGCGTTCAGCGGTTCGGGAGAACGCGCTCCCCGTCCGCCCGTCCCTCCAATCACAGTTCGATGACTTCCGGCCACGAACCAAAAAGCTGCCGCCCCTGGGGAGGAACGCCCGGGGCCGGCGCGGAGGGGAGCCGCCCGCGGCAGTTCCGCCAGATCACCTGCCGCCTGCGCACGCACCACCTTTCGCGCTTTCGGGGCGGCAGAAAGGCTCGCCGAGGGGGCGGGGGGCGCGTGCTGCGGTTGCACCCGCCGCTGGGACTCCCTGCGCGGCCCCGCAGCGGGGCCGGTGCGCAGTGACCACGTGGGCCGAAGGCTAACCCGGGGGGTGGGGGGCCGGCGCGAGCCTCGGAGCAGTCCCCCGCCGCCCCGCGACGCCCGGGAGCAGCGTCTCCGGGGCCCGGGAGCGAGGCACGGCCGGCGGCGGGGCTGCCCGGGACCGGCTCTACCGCCAGCGCCGGCGCTCGCGCCCGCAGCTCCGCACTGGGGAGAGAACCGACCTGCGCGCGCGGAGGGGCAGCGGGGTGGGACGGCGCGGAGCAGGGGTCGCCGCGCGTGAGCGGCGCGCAGCTTCCGCCTCCGGCCCCGCCCCCCGGACGCCCCGCTCGCGCGCCAGCCCGCCGCCGCGTAGCGCGGAGCACGCTCCCCGGGTCGCCGCCTGACCTCCGGCCCGCGCCTCCTGCGCCTGCCCCCGCCCCCGCCGGCTTCCCGCCGCGCCCCCGCGCCCCGGTGCAGCCGTCCGCAGGCCTGCGGCCGGGAGCTTAACGTTCCGTCGCCCTCTCCTTTAGCTTGGGATTCTCCACCCTCGTCTCTTATTAATGAATGACTTTGTAAAAGGGCATTAGAATCTAATGATGAGGTCATTATCCGTTAGTCACACACCCAGCAGGGGGCTCTTCGGAGCGCGCGCGGAGGGCACCGTTTCGGTGAAGTCTCCCCTGAGACACCGCCAGCGCTTGTGAGCGGGGGCGAGACCCGTCCCCGGACAACAGCAGTCGTGGCACCTGCCCGTTGACTCAAAGTTACAAGCAATGTGAACCCGGCATTAAGCATTTCCCTTTTTTTCTAGGCCAGTGAACCTTGAGAACACATTTCTCCTACAAAAACCTGGTTTGCTTTTTTTAAAAATATATATAGCAAAGATTAAATGTCACCGTTTTGATCCAATTTCGTTCCTGAAGTGAAATAATCACTAAATAACTACTTTGACAGAATAAATTAATTTTTAAATCTATTTTTTATTTTCTAATTATACTTTTTAAACACAGATTTGAGGAAATTAACATTTATGTGGACATTTGGTTTCTAGCCTAATGTGGCATAAAAATAAGTAACATAATGAGTGTTAAAAAAAATCAGGTTCATGATGCTTCTCACATCATCATCATTGTACCGAGATGTCACAACAGTATTATGTGCGATTGTGTCAGATCCTGCCTTCTCCAGCTCGGAGTGTTGGCAGGTAGGAGGGTTGTTGGCAAGAGGAGGGGTGTTAACCTCAGGATCCTGGATTCGTTCCAAGGCTGGTAATTACATTCTGCCAGCCAAAATTCATCCCATAATTTTAATTGGATAAATCCTTTCTGGCCTAAGCTACTGCTATGCCTGTCAAACTGTTGCCACATTTCACCCCAGAGGTGTCTGTGTTTTAGTTGCAAGAATCAGTCCCTTTGAGGTTGGCTGATCAATTTAAATCCCCAAAGTGCTTTGGGATCCTGTGGAATTAAATATATATTTAGGTATTTTTTTTTCCTCTACTGAATCTGTAATAGAAATGCGTAAAATAGACGTATACCCATGTTAATGCCTAAAAACCAATATCCAGCAGATCTATTTAATGTCAGCAATAATTTCAAAATAATTTAACTAGACTGCTGCCCCTAACTTTCTCTTCTCCTCTTTTGAGAGCTTTTACTGACTTTTTGAGAGAACTTTTACTTTTAGTTTCCAGTTTACAAAAAGTACTGCAGTGTCCAACATTTCCTTCCAAGGAGGACAATGGAACTGAATGAAGGCCCCGTATCTCCCCTTTCCAAACAATCCTATGATGGGACAGACTACTGGCTACAAATGGAAGACACAGTAACATTACATCTAGTCTTATCTGTCCCTCCAGAGAAAACAGTGTGACACCTAGGGGCCCATGGTTCTAGCTGTAAAAACTGCTAGAACTAAAACTTCTTTCCCACATCTCCTAATCCTCTCTGTGAGAATTTCCTTCCCTTTACAGGGATGCTGGGGTGTTAAGTAAGATAACACTTCGGAAAGCAACAACTCCCAGCAGTTACTCAGTAAACCTTAATCCCTTTCTCCACTCTCCTGAGGTCAGACAGAAATGGAGAGACGGCTGGGTCCCAGTGTTCTTTGCGGAGAAGGGCAGCATTTGCCCCTGCCTCAGGACTGTACGCACGTCTTTTTGGAAAAGACAAGGAGACAGATACCAGCAAGTCTGATGAAAGTTCAGCAGTAAGACCGAAAGTCTTATTTTGCTCTTTTCAGGAATCAAAACATGGGATGCCTGGATGGCTGCATTGGTTAAGCCTCTACCTTCAGCCTAGGGCATGATCCCAGGGTCCTGGAATCGAGTTCCACATCGGGGTCCCCTTGCTTGTCCTTTGTATCTCTCTCTTTCTGACAAATAAATAAAATCTTAAAAACATAAATTGAAAATTACTTTCAGCTTTTAGCTTTACTTTAGCTCAGCCACATAAAATCCTGCCTTTTTTGTTATTTAAAAGAGCTCTACATCACTTTTACAATGTATGAGCATTAACCTCTCATTATTTAACTTAGCGTGCTTTGGAGGAGTTTTTTATACATTGTGGGTGAATGAGTTATCCCGACTACTCCTTTCTCATGCTAAGTCCGTGTTCGGGGCATCACTTCCTTCGATCATTACGGTTCTTGTCCAAACACAAATAAGCACCAGAAGAAAGCGTAGCTACTAGTCCTAGTGTCAGTTCTATCTGTGATACCTGTTTTCTAACACTCCCATTAGTCCCTAGAGAGACAAAGATAGTTTTCTCTATCCTTCATCTTCATTTTTGCCAGCAAGGAGAGCAGAGGTCTTATAGGAGCTTCCCCTGGCCCATCAGAGCTGAGGTGGGTCAAAGGGAGAGGCTGTGCTCTAGTCTGGCTCCACAGAGCTTCTGGAACATAGCACTCAGGCGCTACCCAAGCAGGGCTGGGATCAGGGTGAGGGAGTGAGGCTTTCACGTCACATGCAAAATTTAAGCGGGTGCCAAAAAACTTGGTAATGCAGTGTCCTAAGAAGTTAAAATTAATGCAAAATAAGAAATCCGTGGTAAGCAAAATAACAACATTTTAAGTAAATACAGAACCCTACCCTGTACTTGTCCACCTCGGTCACCCTCAGCTCACCCTGATCCCTGCCCTGTGGTTGCGTTCCTCTTTGTACCAGTCTGTTCCTGATTGAAGGGTTAAGAGGAAACTGTACCACTCTGCCCTGCCTGCATCCTCTCCTGGGCCCCCAAAATGGGCAGCAAAACCAGAAATGTCAAGGGTAGAAATTTCCAAGCTAGTGGTTACATATAATTTATAGTCTGTTGAAGAGTTTTCTAGACCTCCATATATAGGAGACTTGGCCGAGTTACCTCAAGAGAAGGCAAATCCTTATTAGAACAAGCAAAAGAATCAACTCTATTAACTAATATGTTTCTTTACCTATTTATCTGACACCTTTCAAAATATGGTAATTAGAAAGTTTCCTTTTGCACTTGGAAATTTTGAAATAATGTTTTAAAGACCATTTTAAATTAATGCTATGAGACTGTTTTCTAACTTCATATCCCAGCACTTACCTCTGTTCAGGGAAATGTGAGAATTTCCCTTAGAAAGACAGAAATCTAATTCCCTTTTTAAAAAAAGATTTATTTGGGGCACGTGGGTGGCTCAGTGGGTAAAGCTTCTGCCTTCAGCTCGGGTGATCCTGGGGTCCTGGGATCGAGCCCCACATTGGGCTCTCTGTGAGCAGAGAGCCTGTTTCCCTTCCTCTCTCTCTGCCTGCCTCTCTGCTTAATTGTGATCTTTGTCTGTCAAATAAATAAATAAAATCTAAAAAAAAAAAAAAGATTTATTTATTTATTTGAGAGCAAGAAAGAGCACGAGCAGGGGAAGGGGTGAGGGAGAGGGAGAGAATCCTCAAGCAGATTCCCTGCAGAGCATAGAGCCTGACTCACGGCTCAATCCCAGGACCCTGAGATCACGACCTGGGCGGAAATCAAGAGTTGGATGCTGAACCAACTGAGCCACTCAGTGGCCTCCGAAATCTCATTCCTAATGCAAATTTTTTCTTTGAAGATTTTACTTTCACCCTCTTTTGCCCTAAATCAGATTTCATTCTGCCTTCTTTCTTCATAAAACGTGGAAAGATTTTACTTCTTCTTCCATGTAAATGTGGTCTGATAAATGAATAATTTTTAAAAAGTGACTTTAGTTATCTTTCCAGGACAAGTTAAATACAGAAGTGGTTTTAATTACTTGTTTTAAACTGAATCATGGGATATTATGAAATATCTGTTCTATTAGTCATTTTCTAAAACAGCAAATGGGTTTCACTGCTGCCATTTTTAGTTTGTAGTGGGGGAAGTTATGCTAGTAATTTATTTTAAATGACTAAAAGGAGCCTCATGTCCAGAAAGAAGTTATAACAACTAACAGAAATACTTCCACTGCCCATACACCGCTGCCTTAATCATGGGAAATGATCTCCAGCCATTTTTGTCTTAATGAAGGAAGAAAAAAACCCACAAGATATCCAGAATTAACCTTCTTCACCTACATTTTTGGGAAATGCCTTTCCCCCTTACACAATATGGATTCACTTGACTGAATTTATCATTAAAGAGTAGTAGGCTAGGGGGCGCCTGGGTGGCGCAGTGGGTTAAGCCTCTGCCTTCAGCTCAGGTCATGATCTCAGGGTCCTGGGATCCAGTCCCACATCAGGATCTCTGCTCAGCAGGGAGCCTGCTTCCCTCTCTCTCTCTGCCTGCCTCTCTGCCTACCTGTGATCTCTGTTAAATAAATAAATAAAATCTAAAAAAAAAAAAGAATAGTAGGCTAGAATGTAAGCATAGTTACTAGCTTAAACTTGAATCACTTGTTATGCATTCTTTTCATTCATACTAGGCATACCTAATGTAACTAGCCAAAAACTAAAAGTCTATGACCTATCCACCCCTTAATTCATTTTTTGTCTTTTTATACCACGTACACCATGTTTTATATAACATATACCTTTTTATTCTGCGTGGTCACTCAGTTGTGTGTTCCTCTATTATACAACCTAGGCATTGAATGGAATGAAATTTCTCCTAGATCCTCTCCCCAAAGCTGTTTTCTTATAGCTATTAATTATGTTGCAGATGAAAAACAATTCCTAAAATAGACTTTTCATTTTTGCTAAAATTTGTTTTTAACTTATGGGACTACATTGGAATTATTCCTAAAACAATAATTCACAAAGTGTATCTTTTTATACCCAGAAAATTTCTGGGAATGTTTAGAAACATTTCCCCCTAAATAAAATGAATTTTGGTTGTATCGTGAGGTTTTGTCAAGAAATATTTACTTTAAAATGCCCACCACGGGGTGATGATTGCCAGTTTTCATTAGGAAGGATAATATATCTTGTGACAGTCCCAATAGTGACCATCAGGCTCTGCACAATTGTAGGCACTTCTGTATTGTTGTCTTTAATGTCTCATGTATGTGCAAGAGAATGTCAACTCTTATGGATACCAGGAGAGTAACCTTCTATACGCACAGGAATCTGAGACCTTGGACAGAAGCATTCCCATGATGTGTGCCTGTCCTAATTCACATGTGTGTTCAGAGCCATTCCTTGCTTTGAAAATGAGCCCCTCGAGAGAGAACCAGTTCTGCTGTTGGTCAGATCTCTAAGCTCTGTCTCTGCAGGACATTCAAACTGAAGGTTCCAATGAAGTTTTTCTTGCTCATTTGTTTCTCTTGTATTGTACTTCTTTGTGTTTGAAGCGATTCACTTTTTAAACGTATTTTTCATTACTTTTAAATAGAAAGTGTCTAATTTCTTAAGAACAGGTGAGCAAGATTGATTTGTTGGTGCTGTTGTTCTTAATGTTTTCTTTATCCTACCTTGTGCCTCACAGTTATTACACAACTCCTTAAACTTGAAGTTTTCTGTTTTTTTGGAGAGGATTTGAAAATATAAATTTACAGAAGTTCAGGTCAGAAAAGACCTTAGAGTTCATCTGGGACGTCATCATAACCTTTGTTCCAGCATTGTCTGATCTGGAACAAAAAGACAATAGGGGTGGAAACTGAGTTTGTGATGAAGCAGGGGGAGGGGTGGGCACTGCAGGTCACCCCCATTCTTTGCTCCTGCCACTGCTTCTTCCATGGCCCCTCCCTGAACCCTAAAGTGCCTGTGAAAATCACCAACTAGTTCAACCCCTTTTCTGGGGCTTGAAAGCCTTTTTTACCATGGCATATAAAGTTCTCTTCTTTTGAAGATTAACTATCGTGAAACAAGTCCGTGACGCCGTCTCAAAACACAAGCACTGTGAACAATCCACACTAGTTTAAATTATTGGGTTTTATAGATAATTTCTGTGGAGGAAAATAAATATGAACAGATATTCAAATCTGAAATGATTCATCAAATGTTTTCATTAATACTCAAGGAAGTATGATACAGAAACCTGGAAGGATCATGATTGGGGCGGGGCCAGGGGGCGGGGAGGGAGGGAGGAGAAAAAAGGACTCAAAAAGATGCAATCAGACCGTTATAGTGCAACTAGAAGCAAGGAGGAGAGGGGCTTAGGTCCTGCGTCCCTAACTGATTCAGACCTGATGGCTGTAACACAGCCCTGCCTTTCCCCGGGCCTCTGTCACCTTTACCATCAGTATTTTCACATCTCTATTTGGGGTACGATGATGGCAGTGTTTCCCACAGGAGATTGCTGTATTTTATTTAGATATGGGCCCATTTTTCTTTTCTCCCTTCCCTATCCAGTTTTTTTTTTCCTTTATCTCAAAGTATATCATTTGATCTATGGGCTAAATTCAGAATGACCACAGAACTGGACTAGAGCAGGGGTTTCAGCTACCTATGTTTTAAAGCTGAAAACCTATGTTTTAAATTAAAATATGAAAATATTAAATTGAAATATAGCATGAAAATACATTTTATAAATCATAATCAAACTGTATCAAACATTTGGTTGACAACTACTAATTTTACTCAAGTAAAATTCAAACAGTTGTTATCTCTGGGTTTTCATCATTAATTAACATACAACATGAAAGACCCCAGTGTTTGATTTCCCTAAAACACTCTCGTATTTTTTTATTTTATTTTTTATTTTTTTAAGATTTTATTTATTTGACAGAGAAAGAGAGAGAGAGCACAAGCAGAGGGAGGGGCAGACAGAGGGAGAGGGAGACAGAAGGAGAGGTAGAAGCAGGTTCCCTGCTGAGCAAGGATCCTAATGCTGGGCTCCATCCCAGGACCCTGGGATCACAACCTGAGCTGAAAGCAGACACTTAACGGACTGAACCACCCAGGCGCCCCAAAACACTCGAATTTTTTAAGTAATTACTCAAATAATAAAACATATGTTAAATTACTAATATATAATTTGACTGTCTAAAACTTATTGATAAAAGCAGAGAAGGTTAAGGAAAAAATATTTTAATAATCTATCCCAGGTGCAACCAAAAGTGGCAATTGACATAGGAATTAACCAATTAGAAGACTATATTCTGCAGAATAATTTGATCTTCCTAAGTATGTCCACCCTTAAACACCAAATAATATAATAGGAATATATCATACTTTGTTCATTATAGTGAAAGCACATATCTGCAACAATACAACTTTTGTGTATAAAGATATTTTTTACAGATATTGTGATTTTCATAAATAGTCCTATCAATCTAAAAATATACAGCATTTAGTATATCTAATGGATTGATTTTATAATTAACAAAAGGTAATTTTATAACTGAGGACACCCTGAAACATATTCCAGCAAATGCTTTAAAGGTGGGAGACCCAGACCCAAAGAGGTGAAGTGATTACCACACGTTTCATATCACTCTTTTATTTTAAGTTTTGATGTCTGGAGGGTGAAGTCCAAGGCCCTCTTGGACCCCATTCTACTGTTTTAAGAGTTTCGGCTTTCCTTTTCCAACCCCTAATCGCACCCACAGAGGCATACCTCTCACCAAGCACACTCTGGGCTACTGTATATCTCTGGCTTAGCCTGTGTTTTACTCAGAATTTCATTTTAACCACCGTGCATCCACGCAGTGAACAACCCCCATCCCCGGGGAAGGCTTCCTGAGCTCCGCCCTCTTCGCCAGCATTTATCCTTCTCTTCTGTGTTCTCAGAACATCCTACATTTAACGCTGAAACACTGATCACGTATTGTGAGAGTATTTCATAAGTGTCTCTCTCCCCTGTAAGACTGAACAGGTATAGGATAACTTTTGTCTTTTTAATCCCTACATCTTAGTCTGGTCTTGAATCGTAGTACACGTAGTAGATATTTTGTAAAAATTTGTTGAAGGGATGGATATGTACATGCGGAAGTCAATGAGCGTGTGAATGATTTAATTAATGAACAGACAAACCAACGAAGGAGTGAACGAATAGGTCAAGTTCCTCAACCCGGGCACTATTAATCTTGGGCAGGATAATTCTTTGTTGTGGATAAGTCTTTCCTGCGTATTGTAGGATACTCGGTGGTATCGCTGACCTCTACCCGCAGGTGCCAGTGGCAGCCTCCTCACCCAAGTTGTTATGAATAAATGATTAATGTCTCCAAGGCATCATTAAATATTCCCCAGGGTAAGATCGCCCCTAGTGGAGAACCGCTGAAATACACGCAAGGCTGGCCGCATGCAAGGACTCCTGTGGAGGGTGGAGATTAGAACTCTGGTCTCCACTTCAGTCCAGAACTTTTCCCGTTACGACTTAGCCCTGCTAAGACCCAAGTTCAGTTCTTAGACTTCTCATAAGACATTTTTATTCTTTTATTTTTTTAAAAAGATTGTATCTATTTATTCAACAGAGAGACAAAGCAAGAGAAGGAACACAAGCAGGGGGTGTGGGAGAGGGAGAAGCAGACTTCCCGCTGAGCAGGGAGCCCTATGTGGGGCTCGATCCCAGGACCCTGGGATCATGACCTGAGCCGAAGGCAGCTGCTTAATGACTGAGCCACCCAGGTGCCCCTCATAAGACATTTTTTTTTTAAAGATTTTATTTATTTATTTGACAGACAGAGATCACAGGCAGAGAGGCAGAAAGAGAGCGAGAGGGGGAAGCAGGCTTCCTGCCGAGGAGAGAACCCAGTGCGGGACTCGATCCCAGGACCCTGAGATCATGACCTGAGCCGAAGGCAGAGGTTTAACCACTGAGCCACCCAGGCACCCCTCATAAGACATTTTTAAAACCTGACACCAATAATAGAATTTCAGAAGTATAATTTTTGGGACAAAGTATTAAAAAAGCAACATTAGGAATAAAGATATGGCTTCCTTATATCAACTAATCTGGTTGATGTTATCTTTTTTTTAAACAGCATTTACCTGTAGTCGATATTAGTAAATGGTACTTACTTGGTTCTGCCTAAAAGTTGCCCCTACAAGGCATAAGGTTTTCAAAAGTTTTCTAAATGCCACATCATAGCACCATCTTGTGGATTTTAGAGGAATTCACGGATTTCAATTTAAAATGTCTAGTTACTTCTCCAGAAAAGGAGAGAAAAAGAATAGAAAAACTAAAAACAATTAGGACATTCTTTGCTTATTGAAATGTTCTACCAAACTCTGAGTTAGAGACTTCCTAAAGTTTGGTTTTGACTTTGGTATTCGGCCAAGATTTCTATTTGGCTTCAGCTACAGCCTCCCTTTAGCCTTTGGAAAATCAAATAGCCACATACCTATGTCATCATCACGTCTCCATCATGTACAGTCAGTAAAGCAAGGGGATAATGACAACAAGGAAGGCCATTCTAATGTATTGGTTAACATCTGAATATTCACTTTGAATGTACAGATATAACTTGGAATTAAAATTTCCTTATATGTCAGAAGTACTGGAAGAGAAAAGTGAAGTAGAATTAGGAAGACTATGAAAGTTAATAATGTTATGTAGAAAACAAAAGAGGGGTGCCTGAGTGGCTCAGTGGGTTAAGCCTCTGCCTTCGGCTCAGGTCATGATCTCAGGGTTGTGGGATGGAGCCCCACATCCGGCTCCCTGCTTAACGGGGGAGTCTGCTTCCCCCTCTCTTCCTGCCTGCTTCTCTGCCTACTTGTGATCTCTCGCTCTCTCTCTCAAATAAGTAAGTAAGTAAATAAATAAATAAATACATCTTTTTTAAAAAAGAAAATAAATAAGAATTTTTAAGTCATTAAATTGAGAAATAAGGAAATAGATTGACAGAAATATGAAATTTGTGCCTGTACCATATCAAATTTCAAAATTCCATTACTGGCACTTGTTTTAAATTGTAAAAGTGTGATTACATTTCACATTTCTTCTTGTATCCAAGTTCATTCTATGATGATATCTAGCTTCAGCCTCTGACAAGTGTTAATACTAAGCTGTTTGGTATTCAGCCTAAATATGTATTTATATAAATCTATTCTAAACCTAAAAGGAGAGTAGAATGAAAAGAAGGTAATGTAAAACATAATAGTTTTGAAGATTTTTCTCTTTTTCAAATATGTAAGTTCTCCTTTCTGACTTGAAAGAAAATATTTAGCAAAAACTACCAGGAGCACCCAATGCAAAGAACAGTGTGGGAAAGCCTACGTGGGATTACTGAGATGGAAAAAGAATTTCCACTAATTACATCTGCAATTATATTCTAATGTTACAGACAAAATGTTCAATTGATTATAATTGTTTTTCCCATCCCAATACACAATTGCCTTCTCTCTTCTCCCTGAGGAAAAAGTGAGCATAGCTATACTCTGAAAGGTTTTGTTACCTGATCTTCTGCTTTGCTCCTCTCTTTAAACAGAAATACCAAGAATTGCTAGCCAGGTTCAGCTGGGGGCAATTCCATATCCAAAGTCCATTCTTCTCTAAGTTACCTTTATCTTGAAAAATGGGAGAAGGCAAGAGTATTAAAAAGAGAACTTTTCCTGCAGAACTTTCATGTTAATTGTTTTGAACCCAAAGTAACTATTTTATGTTACAGGAGACTACTTTGCTTGCTTGTGTGCCTTAAAATGGAGCCCCAGCAGGTGGATAATGGCCACAAAATCTAACCACCACGATGACAATAATTGTTATGGCATTTAGGTCTTTAGGTCCCACATTACCTCCGTAAGAAGATAATCAATGTTATGAATAACACATTTTGGCTTTGAACTGATATAGAGATGTCCCTGATTAGTAACACTTCATAATGGACAGAACTCTGGACAGGAGATCAAGAAGCTGGTCATCGAGTGTGTAACATCGGACAAATGACTCAGGCTCTCTGCTCCTCAGTTTCCCTATCTGTACAATGAGGGAGTTGGACGAGGGATTCTATCCTGTCCTTTCAAGCCTAATACGTTAAGTTTCTATAATGTGCCCTACTGGGTAGAAGGATAGCCCCATCCGCCTGTTCCTTCTGAGCCTGGGTAACAAGGGATGAGTTGAATAGTATCGTCCTGCACAGTTTAGGAATCTAACAAGACCATCTCTAACTTCTCCTTCTCGTGATGAGAAGTAACTTTTTTTAACTTTTCCCCATACCATTTATTTTCCATATATACATCTCTGCAGACAAATTTCATTTTACTTATAAATATTTCCTTCACATTTCAGAGGCGAACTCCTGATTCTACCGCTCAAAAAAATCTAGTTGCCAGTTCTGTGAACTTTCTGTATTTTACAGACCGCGATCACATAACGTGTAGATAGTCTATTCCGGAAGAGGGACTACAGAGCCCTTACTCCCTGAGGTGTCAGTTGGCCACAATAAAAACAAGATTGGGTCTCACCACAGGGATACTGTTGTCTTGGATATGTACAATAGCCATTATAATTTTAATGATTAGGAAATCCATTTTTTTCTTTATTTTCTTATTCTTGTCTTGGTGTAGTTTACTCTGGTTTTGTTAATCTGGTAGGATTTGGGGGGGCGGTGAGGGGGTGAGGGTGGAAGGCAGCTATCACTTTAGGAAATGGCTTGACCTTTCTAAACCTATCATCTTATCCTGACCTGACACAAAAACCATTCCTGTGAAGATGCGATGCTTCTCTGGAAGTTTCCCAGCTCTTTTGCTGTTGTTGTATTTAATGATGTCATCCTAGAAACAAGTAAGAACCTCTGAGCTTTCTCTTTAAAATGGTAACTTCACAGTAAATTTCAATATAACAGATGAATGAACTACCTTAATCCAACATTTATGTATTCCCAGTGATTCAGGTATCTCCTGTTTTCATTGCTGCAATTATCATTTCAGTATTTTATACATTTAATTCAAAGGTAAAATAAACACATTCGAGAGGAATTCGGTGGGTTCCTCTGTGCTACCTTGGTCAAACATGGTTTTGGTAGTGAAAATCCGTGAGCAGTATTCACTGGAATCAAAAGTACTTGAGTCTGAGAATTAAATACACACACACACACACACACACACACACACACACACAAAAGTTACCCATTTGAGACCTGAGATTAGTCTAATAACCTGGAATCTGCTGCAATAGGAAATAAGAAGGGATAACATTTTTTTAATTAAAAAATTATTTTAAGATTTATTCATTTATTTGAGAGAGAGAGAGAGAGAACATGAGCAGGAGGAGCAGAGGGAGAGAGAATGTCAAGCAGGTTCTGTGCTGAGCGTAGAGCCCAGTGTGGGGCTCGATCTCATGACCGTGAGATCACGACCTGAGATCACAACCTGAGCTGAAACCAACAGTCAGATGCTTAACTGAGTGCACCACCCAGGGGCCCCAAAAGGATAACATTTTTTCCTAATGCTGACTTCTTACCTGCACTAATCTCTCTCCTACTGAAATAATACACTAACTTCGTAGAACCAGTATCCTGAGGTGTCTGATCTTGAACATTAGGCAATAGTTGCGGCAAAGGTAATGACCCAGTTAATCTCAAAGTTAGGCATGGTTTTAAATTTGAGCTATAGACACACCATAATGAACAGTGTTGCGGCAACCAACATAACTCTTATTATTATCTTTTTTTTATATTGAACATGGAATTATATTCTCAAGTATTCTGGCAAAAATAATCAGTCAAAATATTTTTGGTAAATGAACTTCTGACCATTTCTATCTCTTTATTAATACCATAACATGGACCCAGCTATTTTAGTATTTTATAGCATTTACTAATGACAGATTTATTTCTATTTAATATTTAAAGAGAAGATTTTCACAACTTTTTTCTCTTCAAGTTATCTTATACACATGTTATTTTTATCTTATTTACAAATTAAGCACATTTAAATTACTAATCTACTTTTAAATTTTAAATGAGAAATGCTTTTAAAAAAAGCAACAGGAATTAGACATCGAATGCCCAAAATATTGAAAACATAATCCCTTTAAAAATATCCACCATCTCTCTCCTCCCTCTCCTTCTAATTCAAACTAGTTAGTTTCCTTTGAAGATGTCTTTTGCCAATGTTTCTGCAAACTATTTTTGTTTGAAAATTTCAGGGTGGAATAGTTTTTTAGATGAAGGAAACTGTATTTGCAATTACAGCTTATAAAGTAAAGAAAACCATAAAGTTCCTTTGGCATCAGGTTGACTCAAGGTCAAAATTAGATTTCCTCTTCCTATAATATTTGAATTATAAACCTCTCTTCTTGTAAGTAGATTTGAGCGGTCAGCTGGAAACTGCACTATGCTGTGTGAATACTAGAGTTACGGTACAATTTGAAGTGAACAACTCACTTAACTTTGACCTTCCTCTGTTACAGGGGTGATTTTTCAGTCTTAGTACCAAACATATAGTGGGTGGACTTCTATTGTACAATGATGCCATTGTATATTTTCTTAATTCAGTAACAAGATAGGGTTAAAAATTTTCAGATTAACACTATTAAAGATTGGAATCATATATTTTCCCATCAGGCTATGTGGTGATAATGACGGTTAATAGTGCCAAGGAAGGTATTGGGGTCTACTCTGCAACAGAATTATTTATTAAGTGTTATGAGAAAATAAAAAAGTTACTGTGGAGAGAGAATTCCTGCCCTCAAGGACGCTGTGATACAGAGTGGGTTTTTTTAAAGCTTTCAAACCAAACATTTGCAAATCAATCTCAATGAAAAAGCTCTTTACCTAGGAAAGCATGGGGATTGGGCTAGAAAAACTACCTCATTTCTTCTCATCAACTCCTATCTGAGTACATCACATTACTTATGATGGTGCCTAAAGATACACTGAGAATTCAAACTCATTTTACCTTAATTACTTAATATATATTAGACTATTTATGAAGTCACAAATCACGGAGCGGAAAAAAACCTGAAAAAATCCTCTGAAGAGGCAGGGGAAAAAAAAACAAAAAAATGTGTCCCTTTTTAAAGAATTAGACTTTAAGAGAAACATAAAATCATTAAAAGGTTTGCTGTCGTCTGACTATTTGTATCCCCCCAAAACTCACGTGTTGAAAACCTAATGCCCGGGCGCCTGGGTGGCTCAGTGGGTTAAGCCTCTGCCTTCGGCTCAGGTCATGATCTCAGGGTCCTGGGATCGAGCCCCGAATTGGGCTCTCTGCTCAGCGGGGGGCCTGCTTCCCCCTCTCTTTCTGCCTGCTTCTCTGACCACTTGTAATCTCTCTCTCTCTCTCTGTCAAATAAATAAATAAATAAAAATCTTTAAAAAAAAAAAAGAAGAAGAAGAAGAAGAAAGAAGAAAGAAGAAAGAAAAAAAATCTAATGCCCAAGGTGATGATATTGGGAGGTGGAGACTTTAGGGTGATTAGGTCAAGAGGGTGGAACCCTCCTGAAAGGGATTAGTGCCCTACTAAAAGGAGACAGAGAAGTCTGCAGTCCATCACCTGGAAGGGAGCTTCCCAGAACCCAACCATGCTGCACTCTTGATTTCAGACTTCCAGCCTCCAAAACTGTGAAACAAATTTCTGTTGTTTATAAGCTCCCAGTCAATGGTATTTTTTTAAGATTTATTTATTTATTTATTTTAGAAGGTGGGAGCAGAGGGAGGGAGACTTTCTTTAAGCAGGCTGTGCTGAGCACAGAGCTGGACCCAGGGCTTGATCTCATGACCCCAGAGACCACAAGCTGAGCTGAGACCAAGAGTTGGCCACTTAACGGACAGCGCCACCCAGGAGCGCCTGGCATTCTTTCACGGCAGTCTGAGTGGACTAAGAGGAACTTATAAGGCCAGAATCTAAGATTAAGTTTATTTGATAAATAAATCTGGCTCACGCTCAAGCAATGAGAATAACATACAAGCACTATAAAGTAATGAGTTCCAGCGCCTGAAGAGAGGGCCACACTTAGGTCTTCTGCAAATGGGCAGCAACAGGTGGGTTTGCAAGGCTATCTTGGTACTTGGTTACCTTCCCACTAATCTCCTTGACTTCCTCAGCCCTCATCCAACTGAGTGTGAAGATGTCCTGAGGACAACGTAGGCTTTGGGTAAACATAAGTCTATGCTCCCTCGCTTCCCCCTCAAGATAATTAAAAACCTGGTATCAGAGATATGGTAATGATTTCAATCATAATTTATGGCATCTAGAACTAAAAGTAATTTTTTTGTCCTGAAGACAAATCTTTTAAAAAATTTTCTTAATCTGGGGCACCTGGGTGGCTCAGTGGGTTAAGCCTCTGCCTTTGGCTTAGATCATGATCTCAGGGTCCTGGGATGGAGCCCCACATCAGGCTCTGTGCTCAGCGGGGAGCCTGCTTCTCCCTCTCTCTTTGCCTGCCTCTCTGCCTACTTGTGATCTCTCGGTCAAACAAATAAATAAAATCTTTAAAAAAATTTTTTTTTCTTAATCTACATAGTATAAGCAGGCCTTTCTAAGATTAGACTACATATTGGGCAATATAAATGTTTATTATATCATGTTTAAGTGGAGGGTTGTGTGTTTGTTGACTTTTAACATTTCCAGCACAAAAGTAGAGAAGAGTTATTATAAGGGAGCCCATATACCTAGTTTCAACCACTATCATCAATGTAGTAAATTTGATTTTATCTATACCTCGTCTGTTTTTCTTTCCCATCCCCGCCTTAGCCCTAAAAGTGTGATTTTATTTGATTTTAATTTTTTAAAATGATTTCATGTATTTGAGAGAGAGAGAGCACCAAGCAGGGGGAGGGGCAGAGGGATGAGCAGCCTCCCTACTGAGTGTGGAGTCTGATGCGGGGCTCAATCCCAGGACCCTGAGACCATGACCTGATCCAAAGTCAGACTTTTAACGGACTGAGCCAACCAGATGCCTCATCAAAGTATGATTTTAAAGGAAAGCCCAGCTATCATATTTCATCCATAAAGTTAAGAAGGGATTTTGATGTCAATAGATCACTGGTCTCTCCATGACTTACAACTGCTTTGGAAAAGTTCAGTTTGCCCGAGTGACCATTTGCTCTCAAGGATCCTTGATCCTAGCCACAGTTCTGTTTTCTCAAACATCTTCAGTGTGTGTACTTCCTATACCACTCACCGTCAGTGGTATTACCTTCTGCTTACCCATGATTCTTAATGTTAATATGGCAACTTGACTTCAGAGGTATCTAAACAGATCACTACTCATCCATTTAACTAGTCACTCGTCTATTCATTATTTGTTGTTCTAGACACCAGAGGCACAGTGTTGAGCAAATTAGACAAAGAACTTGTTCTCCAAACTTATTTTCTAGAGTTTTAATAAAAAGGCAACCATTACGTGGAAGGGTACCTCTTTACATGAGACTTGATGTTCCTGATTCCACTTTCTTTTCCCTCTGGGATGCTCTTTACAGCCTTGCAACAAGCCCATACTTTTTATATAAGGGTTCACGAATTTTACATATATCTATTGCCACTACCTGCCCTACAGATTGCTCCAGGAAGGTCTGCAAAAAATGTGAATGACCACATCTTCATCTCAAAATAAAGTATTAATAGGGAAAAAAAGTAACCTGTGTCTAAAATGCATGGCTTTGAGAATGAAATTTCTAAATAATTACATGACAGCATTCAGAAAATATGTATGTCCCTACATAAAACTGTATAATTTAGGAACTATGATGTGTTATTTTAAAATGAATGACTATGCAAAGTCCGTTCCCTTATATATCAATCTCTAATTTAAAAAACTGATGTTTAAAGTTACGAAAGTTATCACTGTTTTTTGCAACATTGAATACTATCTCATTCAAATTCCTTGAGAAAACCATCTGGAGTACTTTGAGTTTTTGTTGTTCCAAAATTGAATTTCTCTCTGGACAGGTACTTGATAGAGAAAAACTCAATTGTTTAAACACACAATATATACCTGTCATTTAAAAAAAAAAAAAAAAGAAAAAGAAGCAAAATAATAAGGAATCATAAAGGTTTTCTCCCTTTTTAAATTTAAATTAATCTGATTTTAGGTGTTTCTTTTATTGCCTCAGTCAACAAAAATTAAATTGTAATATGCTATAGGGCATATTTTCCCATTGCTTCCTTGCAGATTGAGAATAGAAATGGTTTCTAATTTTAAGGATCGAAAAGATTTAATAACTGGATGAATTATGTTTTAAAATTCCCATTAATTTATTTTCAAATGAGGAAAACCCACAACTCTGAGAACTGATTATTATGAGGGAAGAAAAAGGCCTTAATTTGTAATTGTACCCAAATATGAAAGCCTACATTTTGTAAGCATAAAGATTACATTCTCTTCAAAAGATTTGCAAATTCTCATAGGCACATAACTTAGAGAATGAAAAGATTGTAATTTGAAAAATTACAGATTTCATTGTTTTTTTGATGTGTGAAACCTATAAAGGAATATCAAGAGATTGTATTGCAAGACTGAAAATCCCTTGTTTAGTTTTGTTGGGGACATTGCCCTCTGTGGGTTATAACCCTGACTTAAAAGAAAAATGCAGAGTAATGCAAAAGACACTCTAATCACTGCATCTAATTACAAAGAAGAATAACACAGTAAAAAAATGTAAGTATCCTTGGGCAGGCGTGTGGTCTAGTGGTCAGAGCATGAGATTTCAAGTCGGTAGTCTAAATTTCTATTTTAAACACCACTTCTAAATTTCTCCATGACTTTGGGCATGACATGAACTTTATTTTTAAATACGAATTTGAGATTCATGCTTGATAATTATAGAGTAGTCTTTTAATCCTCTATTAGAGGTATAAATCTAACATTATAAAAAATTAACAGAGGGACAGGTGCTTTCTTGACTTCTTGGTGACAAAAAAAACTTTCTTGAGAGAAAGTTCAGATAAGTATTAATGAATTCAGAAATGTTTTCTTTGCCATTTGCCAGTAGCGTGGCTATACCCATGTGTTATTTCAAAGTTGGTTCAGGGCATTACTTAACAATGAACTCACTGATATGGTGACTAATTCTAATAGCTTTCCTCTAAATTGCTCCTTTGCTTTTGAGGAAAGAGTAGTCCTCAACAGAGCCAAGGAGCCAATGCTGCTCTTTTTATACTAATGGTTATTGTCACTCTAAGGAACTTGTACTCCACCGCGATGTGCCTGCTTTGTATTTTGTTTATGTGTAGTGTTTTTTAAGTGTTCCTCCAAGTGTAATAAGTATAGACAAATTACCATATAAGTTTTCTTTAAACTACTGCTAGATTTCTAGGGATGAATGTAGGTAAGTGATTCGAATTCTAACATACCTCTATAAATCAATTAGCACAGTAACTTTCATGGGGAATAATTAACATTTGAATTCAAGGAATGTGACCTGACTTATAACACTGTTCCCTCCTTCCTTTCCTCCCTTCCTCTCTTTCTTTCTTTCTTTTTTCTTTCCTTTTTTCTTTCTTTCTTGCACTGAGTTTCAGTACTCTATGAATTTTTCTGAGTACGATAATATTCTTGTCTGCTTTTTAGTCCTTGATTT
This sequence comes from Enhydra lutris kenyoni, assembly GCF_002288905.1. Taxonomy (NCBI): domain Eukaryota; kingdom Metazoa; phylum Chordata; class Mammalia; order Carnivora; family Mustelidae; genus Enhydra; species Enhydra lutris. The sequence continues at coordinate 11,928,005 of NW_019154085.1, forward strand.
AGCTAAAAAGTATGCTTTATCATCAGGAGAATCTACCCAGTGTAATTTGCTAAAATAGCCAGTGTACAAATTGGAAACAATGAGCAAAATCAGGAATATCACAGGGTATTAGTACAGCATGCAGTAAGGTTATACAACATGTGGCCAAAATCTCAACCCCAACAAGAGCCTTCAGTGTCTGATCTATTGCACATTTTCCAGGCAAAAAGTGGTTTTTAAAAGACAGCAATTTATCAAGATAATGCCTTGTGAAAGGAAATGGAGACCATTATAAGGCAAAGTAAAACAGCTTAAGGACAAATCTTGTTTTATGTTTCCCTGATTAGAAATGCAGTGTCAGAATGCCTTGCTCAAGTACTTAAAGCACGATTATGTGGTCCAAACCTCAGGTGAGAAATCACTGGGTTAAAGGATCAAATCCTGACAGGGTCAGTTTGGTCTTCTGGCACTATATAGGAGGAAAATTGGAATTGAGCTTTCATTAAATGTTTTCCTGGGTGGGGGGGTCTTCAAATGGAATCCTTGTGTGAGGACTTGCGGTAGCTCTAATAGCTTCAGAGAATGTCTCTGGATTTTAACATTTATTTATGGTACGTAAAAAAAGGAAGAAATCCAACTTATAAAGATCATGAAATTAAAGTTATCTATTTTTAAAAACCTGAACATTTAGTAAAATGTTAGTAATTTCTATTTTAAATGCAGAAATTTAGTCCTGCTTTAAGTCTGCGAAAGTCCCAATTTCCTGCTTGGGCCTGTTCAATGCATCTTGCAATCAAAAACAATAACAGGAAAGAGAGTAATTTCTTAAAAGTGGCTGCTTTGGTTATAAAACACTACATTTCCCCTTTTTAAATCAAACTATTTGATTCTTCACCTTCCCTGTGGGTTTCCAAATCCAACCCTACTTGATTTACCCACCCCCTACATATACAATGGATATAGATTAAAAACAACAACACTTCCTACATGTGTAATGCTGTCCCCCTGAGAAGGGCAAGGTGGGAAAAAGAATCTGTAAACCGCAGGAATAAATTCTGGTATAACAGAATTAGGGACAACAGGTCAACTTCTAGAATAGGGAATGCAGGGTTTTCACTTCATTCTCCAGAAGATGTTGTTCTAAGTATCAATTATAATGATAAACTGTAATGCTTTGACTAGCTTAGCTGATACTTGAACTTTCTCCAAGAGTTCCTATTTCCTCTCATTAGTCCCAGTTTTATCCAGCATTACAACTTAATTCTTGCATTCCAATCCTAAGTCTGGTAGAGCACTTTATAGGGATACAGGACATTTGGCTTGGTGCAATAGAGCCAGAAACCTGGTTGGAAACTTCGGGAAAACAGAGAGTTCCTCTGTTGTCTCAATGTATGACTCATCCTATAAAATTCAAAGTTTGTTTTTGACATAGCAACGTTATCTCTAAGAGGTTACCATGGAATCAGAAATAATTATTTTAATGGTGGATTTATGTCATTTTCAGTGTGAGTTTATTTTAAATTTCAAGTGTGTTACAAACAATTCCTGTTTGATTGCTAACCACAAAAAGAATTTTAATAGTTGTAACTGAGAACCTATAAAAATGGCAACATATGCATTATTAAAATATTATATTCTCAGTGTTGATTTATGCTTTTGAAATAATACCAAGTATAGTTTTGTTAATCTTTCCAATCATTAATATTTTCATGATAGAATTTTATAAAATCTAGAAAGCAGCTCAGGGGGTTATGGATAGACATCCAGAGTCAGGCTTTCCAACCATCCTCAATATTCACTTTCCAGTTGGTGATTTAAGGTGGTGGCCCTGGCTCTGGCTGTTGCATTCATAGTTCAGATAGCAGGAAGAAAAAAGGGGTTATTTCCCCCCAGAACAGCTCATTGCAACTTGTATGACTAACATGTGACCATGATTCTTTGACATAGTATATTTGAAATGTTTGACTCTTTCATCATCACATTTGATTATACATTTTCTATGTTAAAAGATAATTTTCAGGAAAATGTAAAATCATGACTCTCACACCAAAGCAATCTTGAGAAAGAACAAAGCTGAAGGCCTCACACTTCCTGATTTCAAACTAAATTATAAAGCTGTGGCAATCAAAATAATATGGCATTTGCATAAAAACAGACACATAGATTAATGGAACATAATAGAGGGCCCAAACCTAAACCCATGCATACACTGTCAACTAATTTATGACAAAAGAATCAAGAATATATAAAGGAGAAATAAATGATCTCTTCAATAAATATTATTAGGAAAAGTGGACAGCCACGTGCAGAAGAATGAAACTGAACCACTCTCTTACACCATGTGCAAAAACCAACTCAAAATGGATTAAAGACTTGAACGTAAGACCTAAACCGTAAAACTCCTAGAAGACAACACAGGCAGTAAGCTCCTTGACAATCAGTCTTAATGATTTTTTTTGTATTTGACACCAAAAGCAAAGGCAACATAAGCAAAAATAAACATGTTGGACTACATCAAACTGAAAATCTTCTACACAGAAAAGGAACCCACCAACAAAATAAAGACAGGGGTACATGGATGAGTTCAGTTGTTAAGTCTCTGCCTTTGGCTCAGGTCATGATCCAAGGGTCCTGGGATCAAGCCTGAAACAGGGAGCCTTTTTCTCCTTCTCCTTCTCATTTGTGTTCTTTCTTGCTATCTCTGTCACTATCTTTCTCTCTCTCTCTCAAATAAATAAAAAGAATTAATAATTTATTAATTTTAAAAGTGAAAAGATAACCTATCAAATGGGAGAAAATATTTGCAAATTATGTATCTGATAAGGGTTCAAATTAAAAATATATAAAGAACTCCTACAATTCAATAGAAAAAAAAACCTGAACAATCTAATTAAAAACATGGGCAGAGGATCTGAATAGACATTTCCCAAAGAAGACACAGAGATGGCCAACCGATACACAAAAAGATACATCATCACAATGAGGTGTCACCTCATACCTGTTAGAATGGCTATTATCAAAAAGATAGGACAGGGTGCCTGGCTGGCTCAGTGCTACTCTTCATTCTGAGGTTGTGAGTTCAAGCCCTACATTGAGTGCAGAGATTACTTAAAAATAAATTCTATATATAAAAGAAGAAAGTAAATAACAAGTTTGGGAAAGGATGTGGAGGTAAGAAAACCTTTTTGCACTGTTGGTAGGAATATAAATTAATGGAGCCACCATGGAAAACCGTATAGACGTTCTTCAGAAAACTAAAATTAGAACTACCACATAATCCAGCAATTCCACTTCTGGGTAATTACCTAAAGGAAACAAAAACACTAACTTGAAAAGATATCTGCACCCCTATGATCACTGCAACATGTTTACAGTAGTTGAGATATGGAAGCAACGTAAGTGTCCATTGATTGGATGAATAAAGAAAATGTGATACATTTATACAATGGAATATTATTCAGCCATAAAAGAGAAAGAAATCCCCAGGACGCCTGGGTGGCTCAGTGGGTTAAGCATCTACCTTTGGCTCAGGTCATGATCTCAGGGTTCTGGGATCAAGTCTTGCATCAGGCTCCTTGCTCAGCGGGGAGCCTGCTTCTCCCTCTGCCTGCGTTCCCCCTGCTTGTGCTCTTTCTTTCTCTCTCTAAAAACAATCTTTAAAAAACAAAAATAAGAAGGAAATCTTTCCATTTGCAACAACATGGATGGACCTTGAAAGCATTATGCTAAGTGAAACAAATCAGACAGAAAACAACAACTATCTCAGTTATATGCAGACTCTAAAAAAGAGAAAAAAATTGAAGTCATAGATGCAGATTGGTGGTTGCCAAAGATGGGGGCATAGGAGTAGGGTGAAATGAAGAAAGGTGGTTAAAAGGTACTTCCAGTTATAAGATAAATAAGTCCTGGGATATAATGTCCAGCATTGTGACTATAGTTAATAATAGTGCCCGTATATTCGAAAGTTGCTAAGAGTATAGATTTCTCATTATAAGAAAAAATTTGTAACTATGAGTGGTGATGGATGTTAAATAAATTTATTGTGGTGATCATTTCATAATTTATACAAATATCTCATCATTATGTTGTATACGGGAAACTAATATAATGTTCATGTCAACCACATCAATAAAAAAGTAGACACATTTGAGTGAGTTTAATCAATTTATCTGTTTTATAGTTTGCAGTATACTATGAGATTAATATAATCCCATCTATATGGTAACATTATTATACCTGATAGCTATGCTACATTTTTTAAAAGATTTTATTTATTCATTTGAGAGAAAGTGAGCATGAACTGGGGGGGAGGGGCAAAGGGGAAGTATAAGCCGACTCCCTGATGAGCAGGGAGCCTGTGGGGCTGATCCCAGGACCCTGGGATCATGAGTGCTGGGATCATGACCTGAGCCAAAAGTTGACACTTAATGGACTGAATCAGCCAGGCACCCTGATTTATGCTACATTGAAAACATGTACTATGCCATGGTTCTTAAAATCCAGGGTGATGGAGCCAGACATGGACTCTAAGTTACCAGCTGAATGACCTTGGCACGAATCTCAGTTTCTCTACTATAAAATAGATATAAGAAACCTATCTCAATGGACTTTTATGGAATAATCAACTAATAACATGTCCACATAAAAATGGACAATAATACTGGATGTACAGTACATGCACAAAAAGGATTAGTTCCTTCACTACCTCAGGAAGCCAAGCTAGAGAAGATCAGTGGCATTTTCCCCTCTCTCAATTTTTCCTTCTTTCCTGCTGTCATTCCTTCCTTCCTTCTTTTCTTTCTTTCTTTCTCCCTTCCTTTATTCCTTCCTCCTTCCCTCCCTCCTTCCTTTCTTTCTTCCTTTTCCTTCCTCCCCCCTTCTTTCTTCCCTCTTTCCTTCCTTCCTTCCTTTGTCCTTAAGAATGACTTTGGGGTTATTAAAAATGGAGATTTCTGGACCTTATCCCTTGAAGCTGAATCATTGGGTTTAGAGCAGAAAAGGAAGGTGGAGACTTTTGATGTAGGCTGTCCCTAGGTCCATCTTGAGGGAAGAAGTGGTTGAGGTGATAGTGCATCGGGTGGTGGCAGGTGTGAGTGCAGGTGCTCTCTGATCGAGTTTGCCTTTCTTACAGACTTAACATATGGCTTAAGGCAAGATATTTCCCTTTCTACCCCTCCTTTGGCCATCTATAAATTAGAATAGAATTTAGAGATCAAGTCTATCATTTTGGTCCCAGGAGAACCTTCTGTAAGTTTCAAATAATAGAATAACTTCTAAGTTAATAACCTGTAAAGTTTATATTTGTGAAGTAGTAACTTTTGTTAGGTTTTCAAATACCTAACCTGGCCAAAGAAATGGCCAGGAGTTAAATTTTAAAAAGAGAGGGGCGCCTGGGTGGCTCAGTGGGTTAAAGCTTCTGCCTTTGGCTCAGGTCATGATCTCAGAGTCCTGGGATGGAGCCCCACATTGGGCTCTCTGCTCAGCAGGGAGCCTGCTTCCTCCTCTCTCTCTGCCTGCCTCTCTGCTTACTTGTGATCTCTGTCTGTCGAGCAAATAAATAAAATCTTAAAAAAAAAATTAAAAAAAATTTTTAAAAAGAGAAAATATATAAATAAACCAAGAGAAAATATGTTTGACAAAAGGCATAAAATTATGTTTGGAACAAGGCAGGACAAAAATTGATAAGGAACTGGAGACAGGCAAAATAAAGATGCAGCAAAAATAGGGGGCAGGGGGTGCCTGGGTGTCTCAGTGGGTTAAGCCTCTGCCTTCAGCCCAGGTCATGATCCCAGGGTCCTGGGATCAAGCCCTGCATCCGGCTCTCTGCTCAGTGGGGAGGTTGCTTTCCCCACCTCTCTGCCTGCTGCTCTGCCTACTTGTGATTTCTCTCTCTGTCAAATAAATAAATAAAATATTTAACAAAAAAATAGGGGGCAGATTAGCAACCAAATACTAAGTCTCCTGGGGAGTTGGGGAATTAATAGCTACACACTCAGAAAAGGAAGGAGTTCAGAGGAAAAGCAGCAAAAGGTACAGGCAGAAAAAGAATGAATACACAAGAGAGGAAAACTGAAGATCAAATCCAAGAAAAGGAAGGCAAGGGGGTTCCGAAATTTGTCTCTTGCCTAATGATTACCTTAAAATCCACAAAAGAAAAGGCTGCTGAGGGAAAAGAACTAAGCAGAATTTCTGAGGGGAAATGAAGGGAAAAGCACAGAACTTAGAAGAACCTAAAGGGCAATGTGTAGTTGGGAGATTTTTTAAGTCAGCAAATACCCACACAAGGATTTCATTGAGGGAATTTGATTATAAAGTCCCAAGAGATGATTTAAGGCCCTTTCATGGACTCAGATGCCAAGATGAAAGACTGACTTTCAGAAATAGACCAATTTTTTAAAAAATTTAAAAAAGATTTGTGAAGGGAGAGAAGCTTCTGGTTGTTAATACTATTAAAATTGCATGTGGTGTTTCTAAATGAACATAATACCTATATAACAAACTGGTAGGAAGGGATCACATAAATGGTAAAAATCCTGAAAACATTGAATGTGGAAAAAGAAATTCTCAAAGTGTAATAAAACATTTACAACCAGGTAACTTAATGTATTAGTCTGCGCTTGTCTTTTCTTCATTTCCTTATATTTTTCTCTCTTTCCGTTTCAAGCAGACAGCCATGCTTTGGATTCCCTTTGTCAGGGAAGCTTTGAAGCTATAGTTCCCTTTGTCAGGTGTAATTTCAAAGCAAAAGTTGCATATATTCAAACTCCTTCCATCTTTTGTAAAAGCTAAAATTCATCAAAAATATTATGGGTAAGGACCCCACTGGGGAGGGGAGAAAGGGCAACCAGGAAGAAAGGTATGAACTGTGCTAGCTGAGTTTTGAAATGTTCTACAGGGTTTCTATGGGTGAAAAGAACAGTAGTACTTAATGACTGTTGTACATTTAATAGCCGCCAATTTATTCAAGTTGTAGATGTAAAACTAATTTTTCTTAAGCTTTGAGACACAACATGGAAATCTAAAAAATTCACGTTACTGTGAATTTTTAAAAATTATGAAGTAGTTCATGCTTACAAAAGAATGCATGTATATACATGTGTACATACACACATATAAAAATGTTGCATATAAAATAATACATATGATCTAAAGAACAGTGAAATAGACATCCATATACCTACCACCCAGTTTAAGGAAAGGATCAGTACCTCTGAAGCCCTCCCAGCCTCTCTGATCATCCTTATCACCTTTTCTGGAAATAACTACCTGTTTTAATTTTGTTTATAATTCCTTTGTTTTCCATAATAGTTTTATCTACAAATGAGTGTGTATATCCCTAAATCATATTCAGTTTGAGATGTCTTTGAACTTATGTGATATATTTTATATTTGTCTGTAATTTGCTTTTTTGCTAATATAACATTTCTTTTTTTTTTTAAAGATTTTATTTATTTATTTGACAGACAGAAATCACAAGTAGGCAGAGAGGCAGATAGAGAAAGAGGCTCCCTACTGAGCAGAGGGCATGATGCGGGCCTCAATCCCAGGACCCTGAGATCATGACATGAGCCGAAGGCAGAGGCTTTAACCCACTGAGCCACCCAGGCACCCGCTAATATAACATTTCTGATAATCACCTAAGTTACTGCAACTCATTATAGTTCACTCATTTTTCACTGTCATATACTATTCCATAATTTGAATGAACAATAATTTATATGCCCATCCTTCTGTCAATGGACACTTTGGTTGTTTTCAGTTTTTGTTTTATATTATTATTACTATTATTAAGAGAGAGTACCTATGCAAGCAGGGGAAGAGGCAAAGGGAGAAGGAGAGAGAGAATCTCAAGCAGGCTCCACAGCAAGCCAGGAGCCCACGGGGGGGTGGGGTGCTCGATCCCACGATCCTGAAATCATGACCTGAGCTGAAATCAAGAGTGCGACACCTTGGGAATGCAGGCTGGTGCAGCCACTCTGGAAAACAGCATGGAGGTTCCTCAAAATGTTGAAAATAGAGCTACCCTATGACCCAGCAATTGCACTGCTGGGTATTTACCCTAAAGATACAAACGTAGTGATCCAAAGGGGCACGTGCACCCGAATGTTTATAGCAGCCATGTCTACAATAGCCAAACTATGGAAAGAACCTAGATGTCCATCAACAGATGAATGGATAAAGAAGATGTGGTATATATACACAATGGAATACTATGCAGCCATCAAAAGAAATGAAATCTTGCCTTTTGCGACGACATGGATGGAACTAGAGGGTATCATGCTTAGCGAAATAAGTCAATCGGAGAAAGACAACTATCATATGATCTCCCTAATATGAGGGAGAGGAGATGCAACATGGGGGGTTAAGGGGGTAGGAGAAGAGTAAATGAAACAAGATGGGATTGGGAGGGAGACAAACCATAAGTGACTCTTAATCTCACAAAACAAACTGAGGGTTAATGGGGGGGTGTGGGGGGGTGGGATTATGGACATTGGGGAGGGTATGTGCTATGGTGAGTGCTGTGAAGTGTGTAAACCTGGCGATTCACAGACCTGTACCTCTGGGGATAAAAAGATATTATATGTTTATGAAAAAAAAAAAAAAAAAAAAAAAAAAAAAAAAAAAAAAAAAGAGTGCGACACTTAACTGACTGAGCCATCCAGGCGCCTTGCAATGAACATTGTTAAATACATCTCTTAGTGTATGTATATAAGAATCTTTCTTGGATAAATAACTAGGAGTAGAATCACTAGATTGTAAGGTACACCAAATTGTGTTCCAAAGATTGCATCACATTACAATCCGTTAAACAAAGTGGTCTTCGTCCTCCCCAGACTTTTGGTAGAGTCAGACTTTTTAATCATTACCAGTGTACTGGGAAGTAAAAATCCTTTATAAATCACTTTCATTTATTCTTTGATGATTGTTCAATTAATTCATAAATTCAACAGATTAAAATTCCTTAAAAAATTAGCCCCCATTTACACATACAAAAATAAACCTTTTGAAACTATATTGACAAATTTAAGATATCTGATTATCTGAGCCACTCTACATGACTGAAAAGGCAAACTAACAGTTCAACAAGTGAGCTCTAAGACTCGTATCTATTGTAAGTCTAGTGAATCAAACTCATACATGTGTCAAACCAGGGCTCTCTTAAAACATTTAAGCACTATTTATAAATTCACCAGTTCTTTTACACATTTCAAATTAAAACCTTAAGTCTAACATCAAATTATCTTAACTTTTCTGATGGAATTTCAAGGTAATATATCAAATTCTCTTTATCTTTTCAAATACAATAACAAATACAACAGCAATAACTACAAAGTTCATTCCTTATTCATTATTACTAAGAGTTTGAATTATTTCATTATTACAGTGGACCTACCTAACTGTGGGGCATAATTTACAATCATAGGGAGGCGAGATCAGAGATTCCAAACTGCTGTATGGATCACTGGTTAGAGATTTGTGACCACGATCAAGATCAGATGTGACTTTAGGATCATTCTACCAAAGTTACGTTAATTCATGAAGTCCTCATTGGAACTTCTGTTTGCTCTGTTGATGTTCAAGTTATCTACTGCTGCTTAAAAATTCCTCCAAAACTGAGCGGCTTAAAACCACAATAATTCTATTGTATTGGATGATTTTTATAATCATAAGTTCGAGCAGGGACTGGCCAGGAGACTTGTCTGCTCCATATTGCTTTGACTAGACAGCCATTTGGATGTAGTCAGCTGATTGTTGAGTGGAGTTGGAGTGTCAAAGGGTAACTCACTTGTTTTGTCTTAATGTGGACATCTAGAAGGCTGGGCTTAGGTGAACCCATTCCCAGGGAGTTTCTCCTGCAGAGTAACCAAACTTCTCACATGGCTGCTCAGGAGGCCCAGACAGAAAGAAGTCTGTGAGCTTTTAACGACTTAGCCTCAGAAGTTCCAGAATGTCACTTCCACCATTTCCCATTGATTAAGGAAGTCACTAAGTGCACTGATTCCAGAAGTGAGCAATTCAACTCTACCTCTCAATGAGAGGAATGTCAAAGAATTTACAGCCAGCTTCAACCCACCACGGGTGTGTTCTGCTTCCTATGTGAACCAATGACCTTGTCTAATTCACACTATCCTCTAGAATTTAGATTCCCCGAAAATCATATGTGGCTAGGTATCTTTTTGAATTTTCAAATTTTTGCTGTAAACATTTTTAAAACTTCATCATCAGATCTGGGAAAATAGGAATCTGAACTTTTACCCAGGTTGCAGTTAATCTCTTAGTCAATGATGACTTAATTTAATTTCATACTCCATCCCTACCCCCAGTCTGGCTTGTACTGATTTATTTAAACTTTGATTTTTGTTTGCCTCTCTAGTCACAATTTAAAAATCATTGTATTACATCCTTTATTGGGAAAGGTCAGAGTTGACAGATCCCAGAGTGAGTGTCAAGTATATGCTAAGACATCAGCAGACATACAGGGAGATGGGACTGGAAACACAGGAGCTACATTCCAGCAAAAGAGCCCTATTCCCCACACAGGCCGCAGAGTTGCTGGATCTCAAGCATGGGTCATGGGCTGGGCAATAATTATTTCAGTAGTAAACACAATGAGCCCATAACTTAAATTGAGTTTTCTGGAGGAATCTCTGTGGTAGTGGCTTCTGTACAATTCTGGGGAGAGAAGGTTTGGGAGCCCAATAATGACTGAGAATGAATTACTCTCCAACTTTATTAATTTGAGGCTCAGGGTTAAATTGAAATTGGCTTAAAACAACAGTGTGGTATTTTCTGCAGACCTGAGATAGTGTATAAAGATTCGCGCTGGGTTCAGCTGGAGCGCTAATACTAATTCCCAATCCTTTTACTATTCCTTGGTGAAAATTCCCTTCTCATTCCACCTACCATCTCAAGTAGCTATCACAAACTTCCGCCATTCTCCTCGGGGTCCCAACTCTGACATTCTCAACCGATGGCCTTGTTTCCTTCTTCACAGATTTCCTGTTCATCTGTCTCTCAAACTGACCTATGCCATATGCATTCTTCCCTCCAGCGTCAGAGAAAGAAGTGTTCCTGTGTTAGCAGGAGTAAGCTACTCTTCTTTAAGGATGATTACCCTCTGCCTTCTTTATCACCTACACTATCTGTGCTGTCAATTTCTCTGATATTTTAGCTTCACCTATAAACTGGTGAAACATTTTCCAGTCTTAACAAAATTGTTTAGTTCTAAGTTCCCCTCTAGCTAGTCTACTTCACCTCTCTCATTTTCATTGTCAAGTTTCCAAAAATACTTATTCTAAACTATTCCACATCTTTAATGTATTCTCCAACCTAGTGTAACCTGGCTTTTGACTCCCCTACTTATGCTAAAATATCTCTCACAAACGTATCAAATCCCAACTTTGGATTCCTTTCGACAGTTTCCAGCACTGCTTTCTATGTTGTAAATTAAACCTTCCTTAAAGATCTCCCCTTCCTCACCTGTCTTAAGGAATTCCTATCACTCTGATTATTCATTGTCAGGTTCCATCTTTGAATGCTCTCCCTAGAAATAATTCTTATACGTCCTTCAAGGATCTGATCTTAGCCAACGCTGTTTCCACTTATCCAACACTGACTATTTCCTTGAGCCACCTTATATGTCTGATATGTTTAAATCCTAATTAGCATATGCCTTCTCCTTTGAGGCCCAGATCAATATATTCAAGTTAAACTCTGCAAAAGGCAGAGATAAGCATGATGGGAGGAGCACAACCTACCTCAAATCGTCAAGTCAGGGAACACTTTTTTAGAGAAGTGTAAGTTGAAACCTGAAAAAATTAAGAGCTAGTCAAAGCAAGAGCGGGGTGGGGGAAAGGGGTGGAATGAATTAGGCAGAGAAAGGCCAAAAGCAGGAAGGTACAAAGAGTTGGATTGTTCTAGGAAGTATGGCTGAAACACCAAGGGCGAAAGAGAAAACAGAAATGGGTTCCCTAATACTGAACCCACTTACCCAAACAGTGCAGAGTTAGCCCGCTCACCCAGCACAGTGCAGCAGTGGGCCAGACCAGGATTCTTCCCATCTTTGCACAGGGCAGAGCCTGCCTGTAGGGGGCCCAAGGGGACATGGGCTCTTTGTAGGCAGGTTTATCACACAGGAGGCGAGGGAAGAGTTGAGCTGAGCACGCCAATATGTTCTTCACAAATTTTCCAATCAGACAAGTTTTTCTACCTCTCCAGGCAAAATGAATAAAGAAGCAAAGATAGGTATTATCAAAGGAGTCCTCCTAATAACCATCCATAGAATTTAAGCCAGACAAAAAAGTAGAGGGGAAAAGGGGATTGAGTGATAATGAAAATGGGTGGGGTCAAGGTACTGGGAGTCTCCACTAAATTGACAAATTGTGACTGTGGGAGTTCTACAGAAAAAGGGCTGAAAAGGATAAAAGGATAATGGCCCAAAGCCAGATATCTGCAGCCCAGATTTCAGTAGTACCAAACTTTGGTTCTGGTAGATTCGAGAAATGGTGGGGGTGGTGCCCCTGTTATGGAATGGAGGAAGAGGTTTTGGAGGTGAGAAGACCCAGGAATGGGAAAAGCAGGTGGAGAATGAATTAGCCACATAAATGACACAGTTCTAAGGATGACATAGAAAAAGGTGAAGAGAAAGACTGAACCAAAAGCTAAAGTCTTCAGTGGTTGAGATGGGAAGGAGCGCATTAAATGTTGGTGATGCGGGGAACAAGTGCGGATGAGTTTTGAAGAAATTCTGAGAAGAAGGGCATGAAGTGTTTTGAAAGAAGGTAGGGAGGCAAAGCCATCGACTCCACCTCTTAACCCCAAGGTGCTTCGGGTACGAGAGAAAAAAACAAAACCAAAAAACCAGCTTCCACATGGGCAGGCTGCAAAAACTGCGAGGACCTCAGAGCGGAAGCAGCTTTGGGTTAAAGGAAGGAACCATTCGAATCTGGAAGCTGAGGCTGCAGGGCAGTTTGCTGATCGCCCGGTAAGATACGCTGGAGGGCGTTTGGAAGACCACAGGGCAATTTGGGAGTTAAGGAAGGGGTGAGCTTGGTGTCATTCATCTTGCTCCCTATGTTCTGTTCGCACAAAATACAACGTAAACAGTAGACCCAGAGTATGGCATCTTGAGGGCCCTGGGGACAGTAACTGGAGCAATATGAGGGGGGAGGGGCATTTGGGGGAAGCTTGGCCCAAACAGAGATAAACAGAGGTGAACAGAGATGGGAAACGTAATAGAACTATTTTTTTAGTCTATTTTTTTTTTTCCCAAGGATTCTAGTTATTTGGGAGAGAAAGACAGAGCATGAGCTGGAGGCAGGGGGAAGCAGAGGAAGAGGGAAAAGCAGACTTCTCTCTGAGCCGGGAGCCTGACTCACACTCGATCCCAAGACCCTGAGATCATGACCTGAGCTGAAGGCAGACCCTTAACCAACTGAGCCACCCAGGCACTCCTCTTTCTTGTGGTCTCTTAAAGTGGGGGTGGGATTTTGATTCTAACTTGAAGTTATCCATATCTTTCTGGTAATGCAGCTTTGGCAAGGGTTCATAATGGCTTTCCCAAGAGGAACTAAACCCTAATACTCTCACCTTCTATTTTTCAAGTTAATCCCCTTGTCACTGCATTAGCTGAGGAACCTTTCCTTTTCCCCGGGCTTCTGCAGAAACCAACATCATTGCTGGCCCTGGGCCAGCTTTTGAGTTTTGTTTTGCCAGCATGTCAAGGTACATGGCATCTTCTACCCAGGCCGTGCTTCCTCACCCGTGCATGCCTTTGTGTTTGCTCTCTTCCCCGGCATTGTCCTTACTCTTCTCCTTTGCCAGATAACAACAAATCATATTCCTATTTCGAGACTGAATTTGAGCACCAGTCTTTGATGTCTTTCCTGACCACCCCCACTATGATCTCACAAACACTACTGTTCCTCACTTGTGACTCTGATACCTTGAAGAACTAATTTATATTTGTCTCCCCAGTTATGCTGTAAATTCCTTGGGCCAAGAGTTATTTCCTACACATATTTTTATCCATAGTGCTTCATACACAGTAAGTTCTCACTAAGATTGTTGAATGGACAGTGTAATTCATTAAATAACCCATCTGTCTAGTGTGTTTTATACTACAGAGTATCTCTCAGTATTTTTCCTTTTCCTTTTTCATTAACATCAAAGGAAGTTGGTCCCCTGATTTCCTGTCCTGTTCAGTCACAAATCTCTTACCCCCAGCTCCTCCGAAAGACACCATTAACTCTTCCATTTCCTCCTTTACGTCCTCACGCTCTTTTCAACTGGCTTTTTCCCCTCTGTCCTCAAGTATATTCAGGTTTTAATTTTTCACCCATGATATCAACACCTCAACTCTGCTGCTCCTTGTAGATACTTCCTTGTTGCTGTCAGATTTTCCCACTAATGTGAGTGGCAAAAGCATCTCTTTATTTTTCTGCTTGTGCAGAAGCAGCTTTCAAGACTGCACAAAGTCAAGCACAAAAACAAACAAAAATTACAAATCTTAGGGAAGAAAGGAAGTAATTTCCTAATATCCCATAATTTGGCAAAGTTAATGTGTGAAAGAAAAGCCAAATTTTAGAAATAAGTGCTTGATTTGGCCCGTTTTACATTTTATTTTATTTTTTTAAGATTTTTATTTATTTATTTGACAGAGAGGGATCACAACTAGGCAGAGAGGCAGGCAGAGGGAGAGAGAGATAGGAGAGCAGGCTCCCTGCTGCACAGAAAGCCTGATGCGGGGCTCGATCCTAGGACCCTGAGATCATGACCTGAGCCGAAGGCAGAGGCTTAACCCACTGAGCCACCCAGGCGCCCCTGGAGTAATTAATATTAATCAGTCATTATGTTGCACAGATTAATACTTGCAAAATCCTAATAATTGTGATTTTTCTAAGCTCCCTTTGGATCATCTGTTATTTAGGTTGTACTTTTCTTCTCTAGATGAAAGCAGATACAATGCTACAGCTGCTTCTTCAGCTATTCTGTTTTTTGTTGGTTTTTTTTTTTTTTTTTTTTTTTTTTTGTGAAGGAACACCTGCTTAGAATGTACCTAAGGAGTTATTTCTTTGTTTTTTTTGATAATTAAAACACTGCTATGGAGATGGCTGACATCTGGATTCACTTTTAAAGACTTTGCTGTGTTTTCCTGGCTCCTGGGAGATTCATGAACTATAATGCATTCAATGGAAATGTGGTGATGTGCTTCAGTTTGCAACAGCAATTTTGCTCTTGCTTTGTTATTTCCCCACTGCAACGAGTGAGAGCTGCCACTCTGTTACTGCTGCTAAGAGATTAAGGGAACTGAGCTGAGCTCCAGAAATTTACTACGCCATATAATGCCTGATTTGCTCTGATTCTGGCTTTGACTTGAATTGATAAACTCACTTGGGACTGCTCTGCAGAATCAACACCTAGGGATTACATTTTTTAAAAATAAACTCGTTCTGAAATAGTTTCTTCTGGGGGGAGCATGAAAATCTAGCTCTCTTACCTATTTCCAACAGTTACAGAGGAACAAAAACTTGGCAGAAGTATTCTAATATTACGATTTCCCCCAAAGTTATATTCCTCAACCTCCACTCAATTATAGCTCATTAAATTTTTCTAAGATTTCCTTCCCAGAACTATGTTCTTTTGTTTAAGGTGGTTGTAAATTACACCATTACTTTTTCTACCTTGACGTTCTTCTTGGCCTGTCACTCACAGGTAGTCACACCCACGGAGACGCGTGGATCAGTCAGGGCTCCCAGCTGCAAAGGACATAAACCAATTCTGGCTGAGTAAGCAGAAGAGTTTAAAAGGAGATGGAAAAACTCAAGAGAATCGCTGGGAGGTTGGAGGGACAGGTATGGAACTCGGTTTCCGGGAGCGATGCTCACAAGCAACCCGTGGGAGGGGCCCCGTGAGGAGGTCACGCCCACTACTAACTATTGCTCCCACAAACACTAAAAGCAATTCCACTGCCCACCAAGGCCGCTTCCACGCCACGAATTTAACCTTGCAGGCACGTCCACCAGAAAATGTCAGATGCCCTTGCCAGCAAATTGGTTTCCAAGCAGAATTTTTCCTTCCTCAAGCTACTCATGTCCACTCAAAGTCTTATGCAGGTATGCTGAATGTTGAAGGCTGGGTCCTGTGTCGGCAACATAGCTGTTAAGAGCCTCTTTTTCAGAGCTTACCTTGGGGAAGCAGCACTTATATTAAGATTGGGGATTCCCTAAATGTAGCAAGTATTTTCAAAACAACCTGGACAGCCAGAAATTATGAAAATGTTTTCTACAGGAGAGAATTAATATTTTGAGAATATATGCTAAGAGCCAGGTGCTTTAAATAGATTACTTAATCTTCAACAAAACAGATATTTTAACCCTATTTTATTTTTTAATTTTTTAGAAAGATCTTTTTTATTTATTATTGCAGAGAGAGAGAGAGAGACAGAGAGAGCACAAGTGGGGGAACAGCAGGCAGAGGGAGAAGCAGGCTCCCTGCTGACCAAGCTGCCTGATGCAGGACTCGATTCCAGGACTCTGGATCATGACCTGAGCCAAAGACAGACACTTAACTGACTGAGTCACCCAGGTGCCCTATTTTATTATCATCATGTGACAGCAAGTCCAAAAAACATCAGCAATAAAATATTCCTTCTTGCTGAAGTGAACTGTTTCCTACTCCTTGGTACACCAGTATACATAAGAAGCCCCCAACTTCATTTCCAAGGTTTAAAAAAAAGAAGTTTGTTTAGAAATTCTCATTGAAGTGCCTTAAACAGTTTCATTTCCCTAGAATAGACCATAAAGAAAAAAAAATAGGCAATTTAACACATGATGTACATGAGTACCTATCTTTCAGTATTATTTCTAAGGAAACAATGAGTTCTACTTTTCATTTTAGAAGTACATCTCTCCTTTCTTACTGCCCCTCCCCCCAAAAGAAGTATATCTCTCTCGAGCTTCGCAGTGTGAGCAGAGGCTCTTTTACCCTCTAGTAGCACCAGAAGCTCTAATAATAAGGCAGAGCCTCCTTGGAGAGTCCCTTTCGTAGCTGTCTTGGCAAAGTGGTTCTTGGTGATAAGAAAGGAAGGAGATGCATCCTAGTAATTTATATAGTAGTGTGGGAGGAAGTACCTCTTTACATTGGCATGAGGAAGACACTGTTTAAATGAATCCCCGGCTACAGAGAATTTGAGATCTTAAAGAATTGCTTTACCCCATCATCAAGTCTTACAAATTCTGTCTCCTAAATATCGCTCCCATAAGTTCTCTCTCCATCTTGGCCTGTTCAGACGCTAATGCTATTTGATGGAAACTACTGCAGCATTCTGCTAGATGCTCTCCCTTCCTGTCCTCCGTCTCAGCAAATTCCAATCTATTATTCACATGACTGTCAGAGTGACCCATCTAAGCATGAGTAATAGCACAAGATTTCCTTGCTTAAAACCTTTCCATGACTTCCATGTCCTTCAGGAGATGCCATGCAAACTCCTTTGCAAGACTCAGAAATGTCTTTAAGATATAGCCCTTCCCGGCAATGTTTGGCTTCATCCTTTGTCGTTCTTTAACTCAAACACTGCCCGCACTCTAAATGTGAGGCTGTCTTAGGCCTCCTGCTCTGCCATATGTTGCTCATTCAGCAGCCTACGTCCTCCTATGCACTGACCTCCAGTAAGTCTTCTCTTTTACGGATTCAAACTACATTAAGGTCTCCATACTCTGTGCTCCATCCCGCAGTGCTAGAGGCTTGCTTTCATATTAGAAGGTAAATTACAGAAAAATAATTGCATTCTTCTCTGGCTTCTCTTACTAGACTCTACTTTTTTTTTTTTTTTTTAAAGCAGTGGCTATGTTTTTTATCTTTGCCACCCCTGCGTTTAGTGAAGTTTTTTGTATAGATATATACTCAATAAAATTAAAAAAAAAATGCATACCAGACTCGACACAGTATGCAAGCCGTCAAGGTGGTAGTAGTCTACTAGTTAGGACAGGTCAGATTCATGTAACTAAAACACAAGGCGGGAGATGTGCCACAACCAGAGTTCAAAGGAAATGCTTCGGTGACGTTAAGGAGAGAGCTCCCAGTTCTGGTTTCGGGGTGTGTGTGTGTACAAAACTAAGGAGAACCAGGGGAGAAGATGACATTTGAAATGGACTCTGATAGAGGGAATTTTAATACTTGGAGCTGCATCAAGTATAAGGACTATGTTAGGTCACATACTGATACAGTAAAGCAGGGGGTGTAACACCAGATCACAGAGTAGTCCCACCAAGCATGTAAGAGAATACAGGAAAAAAGCTGGAGAGGTAGTTTAGACTTTACATGCTTGCTAAGGAGTCAGTAATTAATTTAGAAGGCAACCGTAGTGTAATTAAAGGCAGTAATTAGCAGAAGAAAACTATTACAGCAACTGTAATATTCTGAGTGAGAAGTTACAAGGTCATCTTTGGCAGGTAGTATAGTATAGACAAGCAGACAGATCTGGGACACTTATTGGTGACATGATCTTGAACATGTTATTTAAATTAACAAACCCCAAATTTCCTAATTTATTTTAAAAGAATGTTGTAATTAAATTTATGTAAAGAGATTAGCACAGAGCTTGGCATGTACCAAGTGCTTGAATTAATCAGTGATAGTTCAGCTGCCACTGATAAAAATTCCAGTCAAATCAGCATAAGCAAGTAAGGGAAATTATTAAGAGGCTAGTGACAAAATCAGTGGAACAGAATAGAGAGCTCGGAAATAGAACCACATGTAGATAATCAAATGATCTTTGACAAAGGAGCAAAGGCAATACAATGGAGCTAAAAGACAGTCTTTTCAACAAATGGTGTTAGAAGAAGTGTACATCCATATGTGAAAGAAAGAGAAAGTGAAAGAGAGAGGGAGAGAAAGAGAGAGAGAGAGAAAAGAAAGAAAGAAATCTAGACATAAATTTTACACCCTACACAAAAATTAACTTAAAATGTAGCATAGACCTAAATGTAAAATGCAAAACTAAAAAAGGCCTAGAAGATAACATATGAGAAAATCTAGGTGGCCTTGGGCTTGGTGATGACTTTGTAGATACCATACCCAAAGCTCAGTCCATAAAAGAAAAAATTGATAAGGGGATGTCATAAATATTAAAAATTCCTATGAATTTTTGTGAAAAACACAAAAAATTTCTGTGAATTTTTGTGAAAAACACTGTTAAGAGAATGAAAAGACAATCCACAGGCTGGGAGAAAATCTTTGCAAAACACTTATCTGGTAAAGGACTGGTGTCTGAAATCTATATAGAACTCCTGAAACTCAGCAATATGAAAGCAAATAGTCTAATTGAAAAAGGGCAAAATATTTGAGCAGACACCTCACCAGAAAAGACATAGAGATGGCAAATAAACGTATGAAAAGATACTCAACATCACATGTCATCAGAAAATTACAGAATAAAACAATGAGATACCATTGCACATCTCCTAGAATGGCTGAAAGCCAAAATGCTGACAACACCAAGTGCTGGCAAGGATGTGAGGCAGCAGGAACTCTCATTCATTGCACGTGGGAATGCAAAATGGAGGAGCCACTTTGGAAGACAGTTTGGCAGTTTCTTATCAAACTGAATATTCTCTTACCATATGATCTGGCAATTACACATCTTGCTACTTACCTAAATGACCTGAAAACTTGTGTTCACACACAAAAACCAGAGCACGAGTGTTTATGGTAGCTTTATTTATGATCGCCAAAACTTGGAAGCAACCAAGATGCCCTTCAAATAGGTGAATGGATAAGCAAACTGTGGTACATGGGTACAATGGAACATGATCAAACCATGAAGAGAAAAGAGCTATTATACCATGAAAAGACATGAAGGAAACTCAAGGGCATACTGCTAAGAGAAAGAGGTGAATCTGAAAAGCCAATATAATACATGATTTCAAATATATGATGTTCTGAAAAGGACACAACTAGAGACAGTAAAAAGATCAGAGATTGCTAGGGGTTGGGGGGGTTTGGGGGAAGGATAAATAAACGGAGCACAGGAGATATTTAGGGCAGGGCAACCATTCAGCATGATACTGTAATGGTTAGTATATGGCATTATACTGCTGACAAAGTCCATAAAATAAAACATAAAAATTGAGTCCCAATGTAAATAAGCTATAAACTTTAGTTAAAAATAATGTAAGAATATTGGCTCATCAATGGCAACAAAAGTACCACACTAATGGAAGATATTAATAGCAAGGAAACTACAATGGGGAGATAGAGGGAATATGGGAATTCTTTGTACTTTCCATTCAATTATTTCTGTAAACCTGAAACTGCTCTAAAAATAAAGTTATAAATTTAAAAATTCACTAAGCAGTATATATAAAATTCATGCAGTTTAACAAAAAATGGAAAAGTTGAGGCACCTGGGTGGCTCAGTGGGTTGAAGCCTCTGTCTTCGGCTTGGGTCATGATCCCAGGGTCCTGGGATAGAGCCCCACATCGGGCTCTCTGCTCAGCAGGGAGCCTGCTTCCTCCTCTCTCTCTGCCTGCCTCTCTGCCTACTTGTGATCTCTGTCTGTCAAATGAATAAATAAAATCTTAAAAAAAAAAAAAAAGCTACTCAGGTAATTCCCAGAAACAAAGACAACCCAAAGCTTTAGGGACTAAACCTGGGAATTTGATTTCTCTTTTCTTCTGTTTTCACTCTCTGATAAGTAAACAGGTTTTCTTTACATGTCAGGAATAATGACGTTCCCCACTCCCTCCACCCAAAAAGACCTAGACTGGTATCTGAGGCTGGTGACAGTGTGGGGAATCTGGGATACTTAGTCAACAGAGAAATTTTACTGAACCCCTGAACAATAGTGACCCGTGTTACATGATAGCAAACAATGGGCATTACAGTTGCCTACAGTAAGGAGATAAAAAGGGAGCCTAATGAAATGTTAAAAAACTGAACTTAGAGAAGTCTGGGTGGCTCAGTCAGTTAAGTGTCTGCCTTCCATTCAGGTCATGATCCCAGGGTCCTGGGGTCGAGTCCCATATTGGACTCCCTGCTCAGCAGGGAGCCTGCTTCTCCCTTTCCCACTCCCCTTGCTTGTGCTCTCTCTCTGTCTGTCAAATAAATAAATAAAATCTTTTTCAAAAACCCCTGAACTTATTTTCAAATTGTAGATTCATGTGCCATTATTCCTGAGATATTTTCACTGGGTATAGGATTCTGGGTTGACAGTTCTTTTCTTTCAGCACTTGAAAAACATTGTTATTTCTTTCTGCCCTCCATGTTTCTGATGAGAAATTTGCTATCATTTCCATTGTTTTTCTCCCATGGGTGAGGTATACTGATGTAAAATTAACAGACCTTTTAGAATCTCTAGCAGTAAGAAAGTTTTATTCCAGCCCAAGTTAGGACGGCTGTGAGGGATACACAAACTTCACAAAGATGACAGTGCTCCTGCAAAGGGACATTTGGTGGAGAGTTATATACATCTTTTCACATTAAAATGTTACAAATTATCAGACAAAGGACACTTTAGAAAGTTGCAGACCTTATCTTAAGTTTCTAGTATATGCAGGGCTGTATGACTTTATGGGAATAAGGGAAGTTTCTTTCTTTTCCTTTGTGTTCAGAATGTTCTTTTTTGGTTATTTTAACAGAGCAGATGTACAACGTGTGCTTGGGGCAGAAACAGACCCAGGATTTGAAGTTTTGTCAAGTCACTTTCACCTTGGTTAATGTTAAAGAATAGCTTCCCTGGGATCCCAGGAGCAGAACCCACAAACATTGAAAGTTGAAAATTTCCTTTATCAGGTGTCAGTTCTTTCTACATGGTGTCAAGATTTTTCCTTCGTCTTCAGTTTCTACAAGTTTAACTATGATGTATATTGGCATAGATTCTTTTTGTTATATCCTGTTTGGTGTTCATTCAGATTCTTGAGTCTATAGGTTATGTTGTTAAATTTGGGAATTTTTAAGCCATTATTTCTTAAGTACTTTTTCCACACTAGTCTCTTTCTCCTCTCCTCCCAAACTCTAATAACATGAATGTTAGATATTTTGTGAAAGTCTACAATCCCCTATGGCTCTGTTTATTTTTAATTTTTTTTTTTCAGTCTATTTTCTTTTTGTTGTTCAGATTGGGTAATTTCTATTACTCTGTCTTCAGGTTCACTGACTCTTTCCTCTATTTCCTACACTGCTTTTGAGCCCATCCAGTATGGTTTTTATGTAGGTCCTCCTTTTCCTCCTCCTTCTCCCCCCACCCCCACCGCCTTCTTCTTTTTTTAATCTTCTATTGCATTGTTGAGACTTCATTTTTCTTGAGGCACTCTAATTTTAAATATTTTTTCAAGTGTGTAATTGCCTGGTGCAGCATTTTTATTAGTGCTGCTTTAAAATCTTCAGAAAATTCTAACACCTCTGACATTTCACTGCTGGCATCTATTATTTGTCTTTTTTCATTCAGTTTGAGATCTACCTCATTCTTGGTATGACAAGTGGTTTTCAAACAAAACCTGGAATTTTTCATATTATATGATTCTGTATCTTATTTAAACCTTTGGTTTTAAACGTTGTCTGATACCACTCCAGCAGGGGAGAAGGGGTGTTACCCTGTTACTGCCACGTAGTGGTAGAAATCCAGATTCCCTGCTTGGCCTGATCTGACAGTGGATGGGAAGGAAGAGCTCCTCATTACTAGGGTATAGACAGATGTTCCAGCTCTCCACATGGTCTGTAAATGACACTGTGGTAGGTTTGGCCTCATTATTCCTGGGTAGTGGTGAAGGTCCTGACTCCCTGTATGGTAACCACTGACAATATGAGGGAAGGAGAGGCCTTGTTACTGGTGATAAAGATAATAGTCCAGGCTCTTTACATGGGCTTCTCTGATACCACCCAAGCAGGGGTATCAAGGCATCTCATTTAACTTGAGGGTAGAAGTCTAGGTCCCTGCTCAGCCTTCGCTTCTTGGGTAGCCCACAGTTTTTTTTGAGATATTTTGCTGGAGTAGAGCAGTCATTTTCTCAAAGTTTTCGATCTTCCCAGGCTTTCCCTTCCTTCCTGTTTTGCCTGGTGACAGCAGCCTTTTCTTGAAACTTTTGTTGTTTGTGCCTATCAAGAGTTTCTGAGTTGTTGGATTCTTTAACTTTAATTCTGTAATACATGAGGCAAAAGAAAAATCCAGTGTATCTACCATCTTGTTATTTCTCGAGTCCCAAGGTCCCAGGTCTGTCTGCCTTTTTTTCTTTTTTTAACCTCTTAGAGTCATCTTGTGTTTTATAGATAATGACTTAGCCAAGTCTACTTCATCTTTTATTTTATTTCCTTTATGCTTAAGTTCAAAGATCTCTGAATCCTAATACACTTAGAGTAGAATCTGGGTATGGTTGTTTTAAAATATGTACACAAGACTTCATGATGTATTACAAAACTCTCATCAACACAGTATGGTACTGGCACAAAAATAGACATGCAGATCAGTGGAACAGAATAGAGGACCCCAAAATGGACACTCAACTCTGTGGTCAACTATTCTTTGACAGAGCGGGAAAGACTATCCAATGGAAAAAAGATAGTGTCTTTGACAAATGGTGCTGGGAAACTTGGGACAGCCACATGCAGAAAAATGAAACTGGACCACTTTCTTACACCATACACAAAAATAAACTCAAAATGGATGACAGACCTCAATGTGAGATAGGGATCCATCAGAATCCTAGAGGAGAACACAGGCAGCAAACTCTATGACCTTGGCTGCAGGTCTCTCTTGTGTTCCCTCTCTTACTGTCTCTCTGTCAAATAAATAAATAAAATCTTTAAAAACAAAACAAAACAAAACTACTCACTAAATCTAGCCCACAAAAAAGGGAAAAAGAATTAGTTTCTACTTCTTGAAGGGAGGAGTGTCAGAATTCTTGTGGACATATTTATTTATTTATTTTAATTCAATTTAGTTAATTTATACAATAGTATTAGTTTCGGGGATACAATCCAGTGATTCATATAACACCCACTGCTCATTACAACACATGCCCTTCTTAATGCCCATCACCCAGTTACCCTGTCTCCCCGCCAAACTCCCCTTTCTTCTTGTTAGACATGTCTCCAAAGGCAAGGGAATCAGAAGCAAAAGTGAACTATTGGGACTTGATCAAGTTAAAAAGCTTTTGCAGAGCAAAGGAAATAGTCAACAAAACTAAAAGGCAACCTACAGAATGGGAGAAGCTAGTTGCAAATGTCTTATCAAATAAAGGGCTAATATCCAAAATTCATATAAATAACTTATCAAACTCAATACCTGCTGTGCCTGGGTGGCTCAGTTGGTTAGGTGTCTGCCTTCAGCTCGGTCATGATCCCAGGGTCCTGGGATTGAGGCCCAGGGCTGGCTCCCTGCTCAGCAGGGAGTCTGCTTCTCCCTCTCCCCCTCCCTGCTGCTCATGCTTTCTCAAATAGAAAATTATAAATAAATAAATAAACCTCAAGGACCAAAAACAAAAACAAAAACAAACAAACAAAAAAACACTCAACATCTGTAACTGTCCCTCAGAACAATGTACTGATCAAACATGCTTGAACATGTACCAGCAACAGGCCTCTGGGGGAGAGGATGATATACATCCTTGAAGCCAAGCAGCGGGGAACACCCTGCCCACTCAGCTCAGGGTGGAAAACCGCCTGCTTCTTTTTTCTTTTATCTCCCCTTCTCCAAGAGATCACACGTAGTTAATTAGATGATTCCTTTAAATGTGTTTCCTCAACCACAAATCCTATACTGCTTGATCAGACACATCTTGTTTATCTATAATCTCCTTCAACTTCTTTGTTGATTGTTGTCTTGTATCTAATAAATAAGGGACTGAGTTGTTTGAGGTGGCAGGCAGTCTTCTCAATGGCCAACCCCTGCTCCCATTCTCTTGAAGCTGACTTGTTTGTGCCTCATTCTTCTCCTGTGCCCTGTTGGAAATCAGCAAGTGGCCGTTGGAAAGCAGCAAACACCCAAAAAGCAAAAAATCCAGTCAAGAAATCGGCAGAAGTCATGAACGGACATTTCTCCAAAGAACACAAATGGCCAACACTTGAAGAAATGCTCAACATCACTCGGCATCAGGGAAATACAAGTCAAAACCACAATAGGATACAACCTCACACCAGTCAGAATGGCTAATATTAATAAGTCAAGAAACAACAGATGTTGGCAAGGATGTGGAGAAAGGGGAACCCTCCTGCACTGTTGGTGGGAATGCAAGCTGGTGCAGCCACTCTGGAAAACAGTATGGAGGTTCCTCAAAAAGGTAAAAATAGAGCTACCCTATGACCCATCAGTTGCACTACTAAGTATTTATCCAAAGGACACAAACAGTGATTTGAAGGGGCACCTGCACTCCAATGTTTATAGCAGCAATGTCCCCACTAGTCAAACTATGGAAAGAGCAGAGACATCTATGGACAGATGAATGGATAAAGATGTGGTGTATGTACAATGGAAACTACATGGCCACCATAAAGAATGAAATCTTTCTGTTTGCAATGACATGGATGGGACTAGAGGGTATTATGCTAAGTGAAATAAGTCAGAGAAAGACAAATACCATATGCTTTCACTCAGATATGGGATTGAAGAAACAAAATAGAAGAACGTAGGGGAAGGGAAGGGAAAATAAAATGAAAACAGAGAGGGAGGCAAACCATAAGAGACCCTTAAATTCAAGAAACATGCTGAGGGTTGCTGTGGGGGGGAGGTTTGTGAGGGGATGGGGTAACTTGTTGATGGGCATTAAGAAGGGCATGTGATGTAATGAGCAGTGGGTGTTACATGCAACTGATGAATCACTGGATTGTACCCCTGAAACTAATAACACTGTATAAATTAACTAAATTGAATTTAAATAAATAAATAAATAAATAAATAAATAAATAAATAAATCCACAGGAATTTTGATGCTCCTCCTTTTAAGAAGTAGAGACATGGGGTGCCTGGGTGGCTCAATGGGTTAAGCATCTGCCTTTGGCTCAGGTCATGATCTCAGGGTTCTGGGATTGAGCCCGACATCGGGCTCTCTGCTCAGCAGGGAGCCTGCTTCCCCCTCTCTTTCTCTGCCTGCCTCTTGGCCTACTTGTGCTCTCTGTCAAAAAAATAAATAAAATCTTAAAAAAAAAAAAAAAAAAGAAGTAAAGACTAATGCTCTTTCCCCTAATTGTGGGCTAGATTTAGTGAGTAGTTGGTTTTTTTTAGATTTTATTTATTTTTTATTTATTTAAGATTTTATTTATTTATTTGACAGAGACAGAAACAGTGAGAGAGGGAACACAAGCAGGGGGAGTGGGAGAGAGAGTAGCAGGCTTCCTGCAGAGCAGGGATCTGAGCTGTAAGGCAGACAAAGCCTGAGTCACCCAGGTGCCCCTGGTGAATAGGTTTTAACTAGTCTCCCTCCTCCCCAACTCTATGCAACCACTAATCTACTTTTTTTTTAATCATTTTTTTTTAATTTATTTACAGCATAACAGTATTCATTGTTTTTGTACCACACCCAGTGCTCCATGCAATCCGTGCCCTCTCTAATACCCACCACCTGGTTCCCCCAACCTCCCACCCCCACACCTCTTCAAACCCTTCAGATTGTTTTTCAGAGTCCATAGTCTCTCATTGTTCACCTCCCCTTCCAATTTCCCCCAACTCCCTTCTCCTAACTCCCCATGTCCTCCATGCTATTTGTTATGCTCCACAAATAAGTGAAACCATATGATAATTGACTCTCTCTGCTTGACTTATTTCACTCAGCATAATCTCTTCCAGTCCTGTCCATGTTGCTACAAAAGTTGGGTATTCATCCTTTCTGATGGAGGCATAATACTCCGTAGTGTATAAGGACCACATCTTCCTTATCCATTCGTCCGTTGAAGGGCATCTTGGTTCTTTCCACAGCTTGGCAACTGTGGCCATTGCTGTTATAAACATTGGGGTACAGATGGCCCTTCTTTTCACTACATCTGTATCTTTGGGGTAAATACCCAGTAGTGCGATGGCAGGGTCATAGGGAAGTTCTATTTTTAATTTCTTGAGGAATCTCCACACTGTTCTCCAAAGAGGCTGCACCAACTTGCATTCCCACCAACAGTGTAAGAGGGTTCCCCTTTTTCCACATCCCCTCCAACACATGTTGTTTCCTTTCTTGCTAATTTTGGCCATTCTAACTGGTGTAAGGTGATATCTCAATCTGGTTTTAATTTGAATCTCCCTGATGGCTAGTGATGATGAACATTTTTTCATGTGTCTGATAGCCATTTGTATGTCTTCATTGGAAAAGTGTCTGTTCATATCTTCTGCCCATTTTTTGATATGATTGTCTCTTTTGTGTGTGTTGAGTTTGAGGAGTTCTTTATAGATCTTGGATATCAATCTTTTGTCTGTACTGTCATTTGCAAATATCTTCTCCCATTCCGTGGGTTGCCTCTTTGTTTTCTTGACTGTTTCCTTTGCTGTGCATAAGCTTTTGATTTTGATGAAGTCCCAAAAGTTTATTTTGGTTTCTGTTTCCTTTGTCTTGGGAGACATATCTTGAAAGAAGTTGCTGTGGCTGATATCAAAGAGATTACTGCCTATGTTCTCCTCTAGGATTCTGATGGATTCTTGTCTCATGTTGAGGTCTTTTATCCATTTTGAGTTTATCTTTGTGTACGGTGTAAGAGAATGGTCGAGTTTCATTCTTCTACATATAGCTGCCCAGTTTTCCCAGCACCATTTATTGAAGAGACTGTCTTTTTTCCACTGTATATTTTTTCCTGTTTTGCCGAAGATTAACTGACCATAGAGTTGAGGGTCCATATCTGGGCTCTCTACTCTGTTCCACTGGTCTATGTGTCTGTTTTTATGCCAGTACCATGCTGTCTTGGTGATCACAGCTTTGTAGTAAAGCTTGAAATCAGGTAACGTGATGCCCCTAGTTTTATTTTTGTTTTTCAACATTTCCTTAGCGATTCGGAGTCTCTTCTGGTTCCATACAAATTTTTAGATTATTTGCTCCAGCTCTTTGAAGAATACTGGTGGAAGTTTGATTGGAATGGCATTCACTAATCTACTTGTGTGCTATAGATGTGCTATTTCCAGACACCTCATATAAATGGATTTATACAGTATTTGGTCTTTTGTAACTAGTATTTGCCACTGAGCATAATGTTTTGAAGGTTCATTGATGTTGTAGCATGTATCGGCACTTCAATCCTTTTTATTACTGAATAATATTTCATTGCATGGCTATACCACATTGTATGGATATACGGATATAAAACGTTAATGGACATTTTGGTGTTTCCACTTTTTGGCTGTTTTGCTGCTACATAGTTCCGTTATGTAGTTATGCTACTACAAACATGTGTAAACAAGTTGCTATGTGGATATATTTTCATTTCTCTTGAGTATATACATAGGAGTGAAATTTCTGGGCCACACGGCAAATCTATGATTAAGATTTTGAAAACCTGTCAAACTTGACAATATTCCCTGATCCACAAACATGAGATGTCTTTCCATTTATTTAGGTCTTCTTTGATTTCTTTCAACAACGTTTTGTAGCTCTCAGTATATAAGTTCTTCATCTTTTTCATTAACTTGATTCCTAAGTATTTATTCTTTTTGATATTATTATAAATGGAATTTTCTTACTGTCACTTTTAGATCGGTCATTGCTAGTGTAGAAGTACAACTGATTGTTGTATATTGAGTAGGATACAAGTATCCTACAACCTTGTTGAACTTGTTTATAATTTCTAATAGTTTTTAGTGGATTCCTTAGGATTTTCTATATACAAGATCATGTCATCTGCATGGTTTTACTCCTTCCTTCCCAATCTGGAATTTTTTTTTCTTGTCTAACTGCCCTGGCTAGAACCACTATTGCAGTGTTGATTAGAAGTGGTAAGAACAGACATCTTTATCTTGTTCCTGTTCTTAGGGAGCAAACATTCAGTCTTTTACCACTACTAATGTTAGCTGTGGGCTCTTCATAGATGTCCTTTATTAGGTTGATTTGGATTATGGATTTTGCTGAAACATGTATTTAAATCATATGCTACCAGAGCAGTGTAGAATGTCACTTGGCTAGTGAGACTAGCCAAAAAATAAGCTTTCAAATCCACATGATTTTATCTTCTAATCTTGTTTTATTAGGCATTTTGGGGGCAAAATTATATGATAATTGCATACCTCATCTGAAGCCTGGTCCTTTCAGTTTCCAATTTTGGTACAGAGGTTTATGAAAACATACAAAATACCTGTCCAAAGCCAAGAAAAATTGAAAAGAATTCCAACATATTGGAATCTCTCAAAGAATATCAAACGGGATCCAATTCAAATTCCAAGAAAAAAAAGTTTAAAAAATCTTTCTTTCTTCATTCCTATCCCATTCAGTCTCCCACAGGAACCCACAATTAAGGTCTTCTTTTCCCCCCATTCTCTGCCTTTCTGTTTCCATTCATTATATCACAAATTGCCCATTTGTAAAACATAGGCCAGTCTCTGCCTGCATTTAATTTGATAAAACATCTTAAACACAAATTTAATTAGTTGTTAAGATTTATAAATTAGGAAATGACACATAAAAATCTACATATCTGGGGCGCCTGGGTGGCTCAGAGGGTTAAGCCTCTGCCTTTGGCTTGGGTCATGATCCCAGGGTCCTGGGATCAAGCCCCACATCGGGGCTCTCTGTTCAGCAGGGAGCCTGCTTCCTCCTCTCTCTCTGTCTGCCTGCCTCTCTGCCTACTTGTGATCTCTGTCAAATAAATAAATAAAATCTTTTAAAAAAATTTAAAAATTTACATATCTGATTTCCCTTTAAAATTTTGAGTTTGGGGGAAAAAAAAATTGAGTTTGGCAAAATGTGGCCTGCACTTTACCACTAAATGGCAGTGAATAGTGGGTACCTCCTTCAAATATGACAAGTCCTCGAATTTGCTGCAGTCTTTACCACTCCCTACTGTATTAGACACGGCCAATTTTACTTATGATACAGGCTTAGCTTCTATAGATACTGGGATTCATGACCTTTTAATGCCATCCTTTCCAATGTATATTAATCACACTCTCTCAGATTCCTTCCAGTTTTGCAACTTTTTCTACTTACTATACTGAGCAGTAAAACAAAATTTCTGAAAGGATCCTTTGACAATTGTCTAGAGTCCAGAGATAAGCTGTGGCCTTTTGGGCCCTATAAGCATATTAAAATTCCTGTGGAGATCTCTATCTGATGAAAAGGAGGGGGAAACTCAAACCAGGGGTTACACTAACTTTGTATATGGAAGACCTCTTTCAGGGAAGAAAAGCCCATCTCAGAGAGAGAATAAAAGGGAAAAGCCCTGGGCAGTCTGTGCCTATTGTTGTTATAAAAGTAGTGATTTACAATATTGGCCTTTCTGGAAAAAGGAAGAGGGAATGGAGAAAGGAAACAGATGTTACAGTAACATCAATGGGATCTATGAAAAGCAATTACAATGTCAATGACTTAACATAAATGATATACATACCTCAACTGATGAATTAAGAGCTGTTATTTTCTCTGGAAGTGGCTACTTGACTGTAGGGAAAAAAAACAAAAACTTGCACTTACTTCAGTCTGTTTCTTTACTCTGACCTTTAAATCTTTATTTGTATTTCTTAAAAACCTCAATTATCTTAGAATGACTGGGACAACTTTGCAGTATTTAACATGTACTACAATTAATCTTCTTTCTAAAGCAGGAGAACTCCCATCCTCTTCAATAGTGACAGATTCCATTAACAGGTCAACCTAAAAATAAGACTACAAAAATCAAAAGCTGCATTTGAAATACATGTATATATGGTTGGGTTTTTGGATTACATTTCAGTAATCCTCTACCTAACAAGAGAATGTAACAATATGTATATGATTCACAAAACAGAGTGAAGGCTAATTTCCTAAATATGGTTATATAATTGGCCTCAGTTTCTTTTTAGCCAATAATTGTTAAAAAGCAGATCTACTTAATAATAATAATTAATTTCTGATTGGTTCCACTGTTATGGTGTCAGATGGAACCCAACAATTTGGACCACAGAAGGTTAGTATATTAGACCTCTATGAATTCATTAAAAATAAATAAGAAAATTATATTTTATCATTTGTTCATTTGTGTTCTTATTTCCAGACTATTTGTTTTTTTCTTTAAGATGATCTATTTTTTAGAGAGAGAGAGAGAGAGAGAGAGAGAAGCACAAGTGGCACTGGAAGAGGGAAAAGGACAAGCAGACTCCTGGATGAACACAGGACTCGACATGGGGCTAGATTCTAGGACCCCAGATCATGACCTGAGCCAAAGTCAGATGCTCAACCAACTGAGCCACCTAGTGCCCAAGCTTATTTGTGAATATTTGATATGTGGGGCGAAGTAAACAATGTGTGTACTTAAACACATACATACGTAGACTCACAACAGTTAATAAGATGAAGTGCTCAGTTTGTCAACACAAAATGAGTCATCTTTTAGAATTTCTCAAAGAAAGAAAGAGTTTTATTCCTTCTCAATTTAGGACAGCTGCCCAGATGCACAATCTTCATAAAGAAGACAGTGCTCCAGGGAAGGAACATTTAGTGAAGGATTATATACATTGTTTGCATAAAAAATTACAAATGATTAGATAAAAGATATTCCAGAAAGAAACAGACTTTATCTTAAGTTTAGTAGATGGAGGGCTACATGACCTTAATCTTACAGGAACCAGGGAAGGTGTTTTTGTTTTTGTTTGTTTGTTTGTTTGTTTAACTCTTTTCTTTGTGTCTGAAAAGCTCCTTTTTAGGTTATTTATAAACAAAGCAGATGGACAATATGTGCTCAGGGCAGAAGTAGACCCCATGCTTCGAGATTTTTGCAGACTCTGGTAGATGTTAATGTATGCTTTCCCTGAGAACCCATGAGTGGGCCCAGAAATACTAAAAGTTTAAAATGTCCCTTTATTTATAATTCTCACTAACATTGTCTCCTATAAAGCACCTTATAGTGCCTTGCCTCACCAACAGTTTGAGATTTAGAATACTGAACCATTTCCCACCCCCCAGCCCTGTTTTTAGCATACATTTGGCTAAAACTTACTGCTACACAACTGGCCACCACACCGGTTTTTGAAAACTCTAAAACAGCCTATCTCATTGGTTGCAAACACCAGGGACAACAAATGTGTAACAGGTAGTGACTTGCCCCATTTTTCCTGTCCCAGGCCATGTGCCCTGTTCCCCACTAGCAATCAAACATGCATTGGATTTTGTTTCTAACAACAAATCCCCATGAACCTAGAAATCCTCTACATCTACAAAGAAAACTCGAGCTTGTGAGAAAAGGGAGAATCCCTTCATTTAGGGCTCAAAGAACTATAAAAAGTCTCACCGGAAAGGTGAGCCTACAGAAACGGGAGCATCGTGCACTCAAAACTCTACCCAATCATTGGACAACGGCCTTCGGGCCGCTCCTGCTGCTGTGCTTACGCTACCACTGCCGCCCTTCGTCCGGAGTCCTTAGTTCATTCCCTCTATCTCTGCTCTCCTCCAGCTCTGCGCCCGACTTCCGGTCGAACTTCCCGCGCAGGGAACCCGCCAATCACAAACGTTTTTCCTCGGGCCACGCCCCCTGCCTCCGGCTTCTGGAGCCGAGTCCAATTTCTCGTACACCCCTCCCTCCCTCACGCACGCTGCGCGCGGACGCCGGCCTCTGACGCCGTCGTCGCCCCGGCGCCGCGTCCCGCCCTGGCCGCTCCCGCGGACGGTTAGGCGGCCTGCCCAAGTCCCTCCTTCGGGACCTCCCCCCGCCCCTGAACCGCTCTCGCGGCAGCGACCCATGTGGGAGTTCAGGCTCCTGCGGTCGCCGGCGCCGCTGTTGCTCCTCCTGCCGCAGCTCAGCCTCGGAATCGCCGCGTCCCGCTCGCAGGCCGAAACCATGAACCTGGGCGGCGGTGGCGGCGCGCGGTGCTCCTCCTCGGCGGAGGTGCGCCGGCCGCAGTGCCTGCAGCTGTCCACGGTGCCGGGAGCTGACCCGCAGCGCAGCAACGAGTTGCTCCTGCTGGCGGCGGAGACGGCGGGGGAGGGACCGGAACGGCGCGCCCTGTCTGGGGAGCGGGCGAAGGAGGAGCCGCAGCCAGCGCCCCAGCATCACGTTCTCTATTTCCCCGGGGATGTGCAGGTAACCTGGGGCCTGCCTGGACACCTGTTCCCTCCCCGTGTGCATATGCGAATTCCCTCAGTTTCTCCCTTGCACTAGTGCGGGGTTCCTCGCCTCCCCTGAACACACCCACACATGCGCTCACAGCGTGGCTCTTGAGTTACTCCGCGAAATCCAAAACCGCCCCTGCCACGCCCCTGACCCTCTGCTTTTGCAGCCCCGGAGGGAAGGTGTCCTTGGAGGGTTACGACTGACCTCGGAAGAGCCAGCTGTTCGTTCGGGCTTGGGCGGGGGTGGGGGGTGATTTTGAGACCGAACGAATGAGGCAGGCACATCATGTGTGTTCATTCTCCA
The DNA here is from genome assembly GCF_002288905.1 of Enhydra lutris kenyoni. Taxonomy (NCBI): domain Eukaryota; kingdom Metazoa; phylum Chordata; class Mammalia; order Carnivora; family Mustelidae; genus Enhydra; species Enhydra lutris. The sequence goes on from NW_019154085.1 coordinate 11,961,483, forward strand.
ACTTGGTTTCTCCGAGGTGCGCGCGCGTACATGTGTGTTAGGAGACGGGATGGCTCTCAGATTAGCACGCAGTGTTCCGAAAACGCTGGCAGTAACTAAAAAGCAAACAAGTAAAAAAAAAAAAAAAAAAAAAAATTATAAGAATGACACCTTTAGTAACCCTAGAAAAGGCAAAGGGGTGGGTGGAAGAAAAGGGTCATTAATTGCTAAGCATGTCAGTGTTTTGTGCTCACCTGAATTCTGTACTTTTGTATGTGATTTTATCTTTATTATTAATTTTATATCTTCAAATATTCGTGGATGTATTGTCCTGCAAAGCTGGGTCTTAATTTAGATCTTAATCCAGAACTCTGTTGCCTTATATGTTAGCCATTAGTTATATGTGGCTATTTAAATTAAATTTAAAAATCCAGTTCGTCAGTTGTACTAGCAGCATTTCAAGTGCTTAGGAGCACCTGAGGTCTGTGTGTGCCCTAATGGACGGCGCAGATACAGAGCATTTTCACAGAACATTTGGATCATCACGGAAAGTTTTGTTGAGTAGTGCTGGTGTGGACAGGGAAAGCTCAAATGTGGCTAGATGTGTTTCTTATACCGTGAAACAGTATTAGTTTATTGTTTTTGAAATTGTTGCTTAAAAATGATACAGTTACAAACTTTGTGCCCTGTGTCCAATGATGATTAAGAGATATGTAGTTTTTTTCTCTTGTTCTTAAAATAATTAACTGGGCTGATGGCTGATAACAACTATGAAAAAACTAGTATTTGGATTTGAGAGAAGGTACTTACTCAGTTAATGCTCTGTTGCTCAGTGTGGGAAAACAAGATGACATTACTCATGGCCACTTGCAGAGATCTGAGGAATAGCTCGGGTGTGCATCTGTAATGATGATGATGGTGATGATAGTAATGGTAACTAACCTTTATTGAGCACCTACTAAATGTTTATAAAGTGTGACAACCAGAATACAATGCAGGTCTAAAAAGTCTAAATATACTTAGAGTCATATCTCCTTTTGTTTTGACATCATCCATTTCCTTATGTAGCCTGAGATTCCATTAGCTTTTTGGACAGTGATACAGTGTTTTATGCAGAGTATGAAGTGCTTTAAAAACCCAGGTCCTTTAAAGATAATGCATCAGAAGGCTTTGGCCAGATTGCCTAGGGTTGAACCCCGATTCTGCACTTTTTAGCTATGAATTCTCCGGCCAATTGCGGCTACCTCAACTAGGAATAATAATTTATAGAATATCAGTGAGGACTAAATATGTGAACACCTGATGAGTGACAGTTCCTTCTCATCTTTCTGATCACCTTTTTTATTGGGCTACCCTAGTGCTCAGTTTGTGGACTTTTCTCTTCTGCCTTTACTCCCTTAGTGATCTCTTTGAGTCTTGTAATTTTACATTCTACCTGTACTCTGATGACCTTCAGCATTTGTGTATCTAGCCTATGTAGGTTCCTGGAACCTTAGGCTTAACCTATTGCATGCACAATATTTCCTTTTGGATAGTTAATAGATATCTCAAACTAAAATCTCTGGATTTTTGCTTTTAAATCTGTTCTTCCTTCAGTCTTCCTCATCTCAGTTAATGGAAATTCTTTTTTAGTTGCTGAAGTTAGAAATCTTGAAGTTATCTGTTAGTAACCTCTCTTTCACACCTCATACCTCCATCAAAAAATAAAGTTGCTTCCCCTTCTAAATCTTTCTGGAAGTGATCAGATGAGTCAGTTTAAAAGTTAAGTCCAGTCATGCCACACCACTGCTCAAAACTCTGCAGTAGCTTCCCAAATCACTCAGAGTAAAAACCAGAGAATCTTGATGTTTTGAAGGGCTCTTCACTGTCTTCATCTTTTCCCACTCTGTTGCTTTTCTGTCTCCTTTTTCTGTTTTACTCTGCCCTAGCAGCGGTATTCATATTTTTCATGGTAGATACACTTTACCTCAGAAGCTTTGCACATACTGCCCCGAAAATCTTCCTGCAGATATCTATAGGATTCATTACCTCACTTGTTTTGAGTCAGTTCAAAAGTTGCATTCACAGTGAGGCCTTTTCTGACCACCGTATTTAGTAATCAGATGTATCCACAGGATCCCTGTCAGCTTTTCTCTTTTATTTTTACCCATTTCATTTACTGTATTAGTCATTTTAGTTTTTGTCTGTCTTCCAGCACTACAGTATAAGCTTCATGTCTGTTTTTTTCACTAATACATCTGTGTAAATAGATACCTGCCAGTGAATGGCATGTACTGGGTGTTCAATATGTAACTTGTTGAATGAATGAATGAATATATGTAAGTTGCTTTGAGCAGTGCTCAAAGTGCTTGATAAATTTTGGCTATTATATGAAATGCTTTGGGCTCAGATTTCCTCATCTATATCTTTGTATTTGATATTTATGATCTTCGTGTTCATCCTTGTGAAATTTACTGTTAAATACAGCTCGTCTTATTAGTGTATCGAATCTTTTATAGAACCATTATTCTGGTTATATCATATATAAAGTAAATAAGCATACTTTGTGTATCTTTATTCTTAATTTGGAGAAATACTGAACAGAAGTGGGCCAACAGAACTTTGTAGGGTACCATTAGAAGATTTACCTCACGTTAACACCAATTTATTATTTGGTATCAGTTAGATCTAGTTGTCTGTAATTTTAAATTTTAATTACCATTGCTTTCTCTTTTTTTTTTTTTTTTAAGATTTTATTTATTTATTTGGCAGACAGAGATGACAAGTAGGCAGAGAGGCAGGCGGCGGGGGGACAGGCTCCCCACTGAGCAGAGAGACCGACGCAGGGCTCGATCCCAGGACCCTGGGATCATGACCTGAGCCGAAGGCAGAGGCTTTAACCCACTGAGCCACCCAGGCGCCCCTTACCATTGCTTTCTTGATGTTCCTTTTGCAATCATTGTTTTCTTGTTGTGTGTCCTTTTTTATTCTGTACTTGTTATTTTTTCATTTGAGTTAACAGGTGAGCTGAGAACATAGTAATTCATATTTCTTAAAGTACTTTGATTTTTTTAATCCATCAGTAATGATTTTGGAGGAGGGGAGTCAGGATTTTTTTAAATAGGTGCTTTCCAATTTTCTTGAGTTATCTTTCTTTTAAATAAAAGCCTCAGGATATAAAGTTATACTTATCTCTCTTTTTTAAAGTATAAGCTTACACTTTGATGAATTTTGACAGATGTTATAATTATGTAACCAATGCCACAGTGATCTTATACAACATCTCCATCACCCTAAAAAGGACCCTTGTGCCCCACTTTTGTCTTTTTTCTCAGCCCCAGGCAACCAGTGACCTTTTTTTCACTATAGTTTTACCTTTTCTAGATTTTCATGAATTTGGAATCCTAGTATGTGGTCTTGTGTCTGGCTTCTTTCACTAGTGTATAATGCTTTGAAATTCATTCTTACTGTTGCCTGTATCAATAGTATGTTCCTTTTTATTGCTAAGTAGTTTTCTATGTATGGAAATACAGTTTGTTTACTCGTTTAGCAGTTGGTGAACATTTGGGTCATTTCCAGTTTTACCTTTAAAAAATTTTTGTTTTCCTAAAGGCTAGGGTATATAGATGATTGTGCCCTAAGTGTATGCCTGGTGAGTAAAGACTACTTCTCCTGTGTCATGCCTTTACTACTCACACTACTGCCACACTCATAACACTCCTGAAACCTAATATGTGGGTTTTTCCCCATACCAGGTAATGCTCCGTGACACCAGCTGGGTATCCCAGTACTTAATTCTGACAGTATCTACCTGCGGTTATTGTCACATTTCACAAGTTAAGAGCTCAGTCCCACAAGACTGCCCCCCACTTCAGATGCCATTTGCAAGTCCCAGGTTGTCATCTGTGCTGCTGCTGACTGGCTGTAAATTGGGATTGCCATGATGCCCTCCTTGGGTTCAGTTAATCTGCAAGAGTGACTCATAGAACTTAGGGAAACAGTGTGTTTACTATTTACCCACTTTCTATGAAAGGATGTGATAAAGAATACAGATGAATATCTAGATGGAAGAGTTGCATACGGTATGTGGGAAGGGGTGTGGACCTTCCAAAGCTCACTCTCCGCACACCACTCTCCTAGCACCTCCGTGTGTTCACCAACCTAGAAGTTAGTAGAACCCATACTTTGCGGATTTTTTATGGAGGCTTCATTGCATAGTTACAGTCAATCATTAACTTCCATTTCCAGCCCCTCTTTGGAGAATGGAGAGTGGGACAGAAAGTTTCAAACTTCTAATCATGTCTTGGTCTTTCTGGTTGACCAGTTCCTATCCAGGAGCCCACCAAGAGTTACCTCATTAGAACAGAGATGTTCCTGTCACCCAGGAAATTCCAAGGGTTTTAGGAGCTCTGTGCCAGGAACAGGAGCAGATGAAAATATATGTATTCTATTATTTCACACTTGATCTTGTGCTCTGGGGCTTCCTGTGCTCTTGTCAGACAGCCTTCTTAGGCTGCATCCTGTTATAGTCCTTTTAGCTTGCTTACTTGGGATGTCTACTGTATGCTCAGCAGAGGTGCCCCCTCCCTCCTTTTTTCGGTGGAAGTACAGCTCATATCCAATATAGTTATCCTTGCTCTGCTATAAGACTATTCCACCTAGCTTGAAACCTAATCACAAATGTTTCCAAACTGTTGGAGACACATGCACGTCCAGTTTTCCTAAGAATCTTTTGTACCCTTACTTTAGAAGCAGTATGGGGTGGGCCTGTAACTTTTTGCAGGTCAGCAAGCATCTGCCTGTGAAATAAGCACCCCTTAATCTCTCCAAGAGATTCTTTTGCCACTTGCCTCACTGGTGTTGAGAAGCATCATACCCCCCGCCGCCCCAAGCATTCCGCACTACAAGGCAAATAAGTACATTACATTCCCAATTGGGATGAAAATTCTCAAATGGAAATACTCTCTTTCTATCGTCTTACCCTCTTCTGTAGAGTGGCCCTGGGTAATAGCCAGAGTTCCAGAAACAGTTTTGGCCAGCTGTTAGTGAGTCCTGGGGGATGTCCTGTGTTTCTTTTTAGAATATGGGAGTATTTATCCACTGTTTTGAGATCTGGGTTTTGATACAACAGTGACAGTACTATTTTTATATTTTAGTGCACACAGTTCCTTAGTATAAATATTTTTCCCCTCTGATCATGTAACCTGGGGCTAATCAAAGAAAATATCAAGTTTTTAGATTACCTCCTATGTGGTAGAGGCTAAACTGAGAATTGTAGACTCTTGAGTTCATTTTGGCTCATTAACTAAATAACTATAATAGAAGTAACTATTTAGTTTCTAGCACCTCAGTCTCCTTAGCTATAAGAAGGATTTAGATGAGCCCTTTGAGATCTAAGTTCCTGTTTTGATTTTATATCACAAATATGAATGTGCAAAGGGCAGTAGCAGAATCCATAAAAAGTTAAATGATAGCCTTCTGGGAGTAAGTATTTTTTTAACATATATGACAAACTGTTAATATTAATGAGATTATGAACTATTAAGAAGGACTTGAACATCCAACTGGGAAAATTTTAAAGGATATGAACAGAGGATTAATAAAAGAAAAAAAAAGAAAATTGCCAATAAACAACCAGCTTAGGAATCAAAACATGCAAATTAAATCAGAAGTAAAGTATTTTATCACAGTAGTGAAGATTTTTAAAAAATTAATGCTAATAGCCAGTGTGGGTAATGTGGGTAAATTCTTGTATACTTCCAGTGAGATTGGAAATTGATATTAATCTTTTTGATGGGAAGTCTAAAAATTATACATATCTATATTGATTGATTTGGAACCAAGCCTGTAATATATTATTAAGTGAAAACTATGTATAAGCTTGTTGAGGGAGAAGTAAGAATGGTGTCTTAAATACATATTTACAAATGTGTATGTATACTGAAGAAAACTGGAATGCTAGACTCAAATTTTAATAATGATTATTTCTAATTGATGGTTTTATGGATGGCTTTTCTGTCTTCCTTATACCTTTGTATATAAACTAGTTTTGTAGTTAGTATTACTTTCATTAGTTTTAAGATTTTTAATAGAAAAATATGTGTATTATTAAAAATTAAGTTTATTTAAGGTTATACATTGAAAAGTATAACCTTTTCATTGCAGTCTCTCCGGTCTCCCATTTCTCTTTCCCAAGGCTACCACTGTTGCTGATTTATGTGTTCTTCCACAGACATTCTGTGCTGATGCAAACTTTTTTTTTTAAGATTTATTTCTTTATTTGAGAGAGTGAGAGTGCACGCGCAAGCATGCCCACTCAAGGGACATGGTACAGAAAAGGTGGAGCCTGACTTGGAGCTGATCTCAGGACCTGAAATCATGACCTTAGTGGAATCAAGACACGGACCCTCAACCGACTGATCCACCGCAGTGCCCTACAAACTTTTTTTTTTTTTTTTTAAACACATAGCTTACAGGGTTTTTTTTTTAAGCCCTTATTTTACAATGCATATGAGTACTCGTAGACCTGCTTCATTCTTCTGAAACAGAAATAACCTTATACATGCTTATTTATTTATGCATATGTGCAAGTATATCACTGAGATAAATTCCTAGAAGTGGAATCACTAGGTCAAAAGAGAAGTACATGTAAAATTGTTCAACATAGATAATATATGGCTGTTAGAAAGAAAGGAAAATCACAACTCTGTTTCTCTTTCTCTCATACCCTATATCCAGTCAATCAGCAAATGCTGCTGACTCTACTTTCAAAATATAGTCAGAGTCTGACCACTTCTTACCACTTTAATTTCTACTACCACTCTTGTTCAAGCCGACTTTTCTCGTCAGGATTATACTTCAGGAACCTTCTACTGGTCTTCCTGTTTCAGCTCCTGACCCTTCAACATAGGAGCAAGAGTAATCTTTCAAAACAAATTAAATCAGCCCTGTGCTCTGAGCAAAGGCCAAAGTCCTCACACCTCCCCCTCTCCCCAACAAACTCTCTGGCCTTGGTGATTACTTTTTTTTTTTTTTTTTTTTTTTTTTTTAGATTTTCTTTATTTGACACACAGAGAGAGAAAGAGTGCACAGGCACAAGCAGTGGGGGCAGGCAGAGGGAGAGGGAAAAACAAGCTCCCCGCTGAGCAGAGAGCCTGATGGCCAGGCTCTATGACCTGAGCTGCAGGGATGCCTAACAGACTGAGCCACCCGGGTGCCCCCACTTTCTTTTTGTTCATAGCTCAGGAGCTACTCCAGTCTCACTGCTGTATCTTGGCTGTCCCAGACATGCTTCTGCTTCAGGGCCTTGTGGTTCCTTATGCCTGAAATAGCATGACTGACTTGCTTGGTTCCTTAAGGTACTTCTCAGCTATGGTATTATTGGAGACCACCCTGGGTTTCATATATTCTTCTATCCTCTCCAAAACCTTGTATCTCTTTTGCCCTGCTTTTCAATTAGCAATAATCGCGCCTCGGATAAACCTCATTGGCTACGATACTGCCACTGCGCAAAGCTTCTTTTGCCCTGCTTTTAAAAAAATTATACTCCATTGCATTTATTTATTTACTTTTATTTTATTTTTTTTTGGTGTTCCAAGATTCATTGTTCATGCACCACATCTGTTGCTCCATGCAGTACGGGCCCTCCTTAATATCCACCACCAGGCTTACCCTTCCCCCACCACAAAACCCTCAGTTTCTCAGAGTCCACAGTCTCTCATGGTTTGTCTCCCCCTCCAATTTCCCCCAACTCACTTCTCTCCATCTCCCCCATGTCCTTCAGGTTATTCCTTATGCTCCACAAGTAAGTGAAACCATATGATAATTGACTTTCTAATTGACTTATTTCACTCAGCATAATCTCCTCCAGTCCCATCCAGGTTGATACAAAAGTTGGGTATTCATCCTTTCTGATGGAGGCATAATACTCCATTGTATATATGGACCATATCTTCTTTATCCATTCGTCTATTGAAGGGCATCTTGGCTCTTTCCACAGTTTGGTGACTGTGGCCATTGCTGCTATGAAAATTGGGGTACAGATGGCCCTTCTTTTCACTACATCTGTATCTTTGGGGTAAATACCCAGTAGTGCAATTGCAGGGTCATAGGGTAGCTCTATTTTTAATTTCTTGAGGAATCTCCACACTGTTTTCCAAAGTGGCTACACCAACTTGCATTCCCACCAACAGTGTAAGAAGGTTCCCCTTTCTCTACATCCTCTCCAACATTTACTGTTTACTGTCTTGTTGATTTTGGCCATTCTAACTGGTGTAAGGTGGTATCTCAATGTGTTTTTTTTTTTTTTTTAAGATTTAATTTATTTATTTGACAGAGAGAGAGATCACAAGTAGGCAGAGAGGCAGGTTGAGGGGTGGGGGGTTAAGCAGGCTCCCGGCTGAGCAGAGAGCCCGATGCGGGCCTCGATCCCAGGACCCTGAGACCATGACCTGAGCTGAAGGCAGAGGCTTAACCCACTGAGCCACCCAGGTGCCCTCAATGTGGTTTTGATTTGAATCTCCCTGATTGCTAATGATGATGAACATTTTTTCATGTGTCTGTTAGCCATTTGTATGTCTTTTTTGGAGAAGTGTCTGTTCATGTCTTCTGCCCATTTTTTGACATGATTATATCTTGTGTGTGTTGAGTTTGAGGAGTTCTTTATAGATCTTGGATATCAGCCCTTTGTCTGTAGTGTCATTTGCCAATATCTGCTCCCATTCCGTGGATTGCTTCTTTGTTGACTGTTTCCTTTGCTGTGCAGAAGCTTTTGGTCTTGATGAAGTCCCAAAAGTTCATTTTCTCTTTTGTTTCCTTTGCCTTTGGAGACATGTCTTGAAAGAAGTTGCCGTGGCCAATGTGGAAGAGGTTATTGCCTATGTTCTCCTCTAAGACTTTGATAGATTCCTGCCTCACGTTGAGGTCTTTTATCCATTTCAAGTTTATCTTTGTGTATGGTGTAAGAGAATGGGTCGAGTTTCATTCTCCTAGTTGTCCAATTTTCCCAGCACCATTATTGAAGAGACTCTCTTTTTCCCACTATATATTTTTTCCTGCTTTGTTGAAGATTAGTTGACCATAGAGTTGAGGGTCCATATCTGGGCTCTCTACTCTGTTCTACAGGTCTGTGTGTCTGTTTTTGAGCAGGTACCATGCTGTCTTGGTGATCACAGCTTTGTAGTAAAGCTTGAAATCAGGCAATGTGATGCCCCCAGTTTTGTTTTTCTTTTTCAACATTTCCTTAGCAATTTGGGGTCTCTTCTGGTTCTATACAAATTTTAGGATTGTTTGTTCCAGCTCTTAGAAAAATGCTGGTGGAATTTTGACTGGGGTGGCATTGAAAGTATAGATTGCTCTAGGCAATATAGACATTTTAACAAACTCTCTCTTAGCAGATGACATGATACTTTATATGGAAAACCCAAAAGACTCCACCCCCAAACTACTGGAACTCATATAACAATTCAGTAATGTGGTAGAATATAAAATCAGTGTACAGAAATCAGTTGCTTTCTTATACACTAACTGTAAAAATATAGAAAGGGAAATTAGAGAATCGATTACATTTACTATAGCACCAAGAACCATAGATACCTGGGAATAAACCTAACCAAAGAGGTAAAAGATCTGTACTCAAGGAACTACAGAACATTCATGAAAGAAATTGAAGAAGACACAAAAAGATGGAAAAGCATTCCATGCTCATGGATTGGAAGAATAAGCATTGTTAAAATGTCTCCATTGCATTAATTACCGTCTTAATATTTCGTGCTGTTAGCCACTTGTGGCTATCGATCACTTGAAATGCTAGTCTAATCAAGGAATTCAATTTTTAATTATATTTAACTTTAAATTTAAGTCTAAAAACTGATAGTTCAGTTCCTAAAAAACTTTTAAGTATATTTGAACAACTTGGATATGTGAATCTACTTTTTCAACTGTAAATTTTATGAAATCTAAATTCAGATCCAGTAGTTCCAATGAAAATTTACCATTCAAATTGAGATGTGCTTTAAGTATAAACACACACAGGATTTCAAAGACTTAGAAAAAGGAATACGATAATCTCTCATTGGTTTTTTTATATTGGTTACATGTTTAAATTATAATACTTTGATATATTGGGCTCAATAACATATTATTCAGAGTAGTTTCACCTGTTAACTTCTTACTTTGTAAAATGTAGCTACTTGAAAATTTTATGTGGAGCATGCTATATTTCTGTTGGACAGAGTTGCTCTGTTTACTTTATATCTCTGTACTAGAATGTAAGCTAGAATGTTTACTTTGTATCTCTGTACTAGAACATAAGCTCTGTGGGGGTAGGAGTGTAGTCTGTTCTGATCCATACCCAATCAGTAGGTATCCAGTAAATCTCATGGAATAAATTTGAATGATTTTCCCCCTTTTAAAAATAGCTGCTGTGAATATAAATAGAAAGGAAAAAAATTTATATGAATATCCTAGAACCTATATAAAAAGTTATTAATATATATAGAATGCTCTTAAATAAATAAGATCCGAATAAAAAAGGTCCAAAGTTATGAACAGATACAAATAGAAATCCAGGTGGCTAATAAATATATAAACAAATTACAACGTCATTCAAATCTTCGGTGAGTCCAAATTAGAATAAGCTATCCTTTGCATAAGAAATTGAATGAAGATCTAAGAATTATACATACCTCTCTGGAAGATAGCGTTGTAGTCTATATAACTAATCTTAAATTACGAGTATTCTTTGACCCAGTTTTTCCATTTCCAGGAATTTATTTTTATTTATTTATTTTAAAAAGATGTTATTTATTTACAGAGAGAGAGCTGGGGAAGGGCCAGAGGGAGAGAATCTCAGGCAGGCTGCCCACCCACCACAGAGCCCATGCAGGGCTTGATCTCATGACTCTGAGATGATACTGGCACCAAAATCAAGAGTCCAACACTTAACTGACTTAACTGACTGAGCCACCCAGGCGCCCCATATCCAGTAATTTATTTTTATTGATGTAATCATAGATGCATAAAAAGATTTTTCTAGAATGTTCATTGCAGTTTTGCACACTTTTGACCCTTGAACAATTTAGGGTCTAGGGGCACTGACTCCCACACGGATGAAAATCTACATGTAACTTTTGATTCCCCCAAATCTTAACTACCTGATAGCCCGTTGTCTACTGGAAGCCGTTCTTATAATGTAAACAGTCAATTAACATATATTTTGTATGTTCTATGTATCATATACTTTATTCTTAAAGTAACATTTTTCTTAAAATATTATTATGCAGGCACCTGGCTGGCTTAGTTTGGTGGAGCATGGGACTCTTGATCTCAGGGTTGTGGGTTCAAGCCCCACACTGGGTGCAAAGATTGTTTAAAAATAAAATCTTAAAAAAAATGTTATTAAGAAAATCATAAGAGAAAATACATTTACAGTATTATGATTACTTATAGGAAAAAACTCACTTGTAAGTGATTTGCACAGTTCAAAGCCATGTTCTTCAAGGATCAACTATAAATATCAAAATTAAAATCAAACTTAACATTTAGGTTGTTAGAGTAATCCAAAAGGGAGGGTTCAGGATAGCAGCTTTAATGGGAAAGTATTTTAAAGTTCTGGATTGGTCGAAAGTCTGTTTAATAAACCAGGGTCCTGGGATCAAGCTCCACGTCAGGCTTCCTGCTCATTGGGGAGCCTGCTTCTCTCTCCCCCTGCTCTTACATTCTCTCTCTCTCCTTCTCAAATAAAAAAAAAAAACAAAAAACAAAAAACAAAAAAAAAACTTAAAAAAATAATAAACCAATTTTTATTTTCAGTTAATGTGTTAAGAATAGGAGATTGTATGTATACTAAATAAAATTTATTTTAAAATAGAATCCTTTTAAAGTAAGTTTTATTTTTAAATTTCCACTGTTTAGCTATATCTTATAACCTGTCTTTTGACAGGTTATAAGGATTTTAGGTTTAAACTAAAGAAATTATTTGTTTAGAGTCTTATTATCAGAAAGTAATGATGGATTTATAGTTTCCATTTCTAGTACATTAACCATTGGTCATATAACATCCCAATTTCCTCCACAATAAAAATAGGAAACTGTTCTGTGGAAATAATTTTATATAAATGTGTATTTAATGCTTGTTTCATCTTTCTTACCTTTCAGAATAACCATGAAATTATGACTCGTCATCCTGAGAATTATCAGTGGGAAAACTGGAGTCTAGAAAATGTTGCCACCATTTTAGCCCACCGGTTCCCCAATAGTTATATTTGGGTGATAAAGTGTTCCCGAATGCATTTGCACAAATTCAGCTGCTATGACAATTTTGTGAAAAGTAATATGTTTGGTGCTCCAGAACACAATACTGACTTTGGAGCTTTTAAGCACCTTTATATGTTATTAGTTAATGCTTTTAACTTAAGTCAGAACAGTTTGTTATCAAAGAAGAATGTGAAAGATTTGAATAAGGACTCCAGAGCATCTAATTGCAGATCCAGTTCTTCTCACACTACTAATGGTTGCCAGGGAGAAAAAGAGAGGACCTGTGAAAAATCTGATGAGTCCACCGTGAGTTTTTACCCACCATCACTAAATGGTGCTTCTTTTACTTTGATTGGATTCAGTAAAGGTTGTGTTGTTTTGAATCAATTGCTTTTTGAATTAAAAGAAGCCAAGAAAGACAAGAACATAGATGCTTTTATCAAAAGCATAAGAACAATGTACTGGCTGGATGGCGGTCATTCTGGAGGAAGCAATACTTGGGTTACTTATCCAGAAGTCTTGAAAGAATTTGCACAAACAGGGATTATTGTTCATACCCATGTAACACCTTACCAGGTATGTGATCCAATGAGATCTTGGATTGGAAAGGAGCACAAAAAATTTGTTCAGATTCTTGGAGATTTTGGTATGCAGGTGACTAGCCAAATTCATTTTGCAAAGGAAGCTCCTTCCATAGAGAATCACTTCAGGGTTCATGAAGTATTTTGAGACTACAAGAATATTAATGTACGTGTTCAGTGAAAGAGCAAAAGCACTTTGAGTGTTATAAATTCAGATAATGAGATATAATTCATAGATGCACTGTCAGTTTTTTTGGGGGGGTGGGGGGAGGAAGCACACATTCCTAAAATGAGTGTAATGTGCAATAGTATTCCTTGCTTGTGAATGTGAACAGTTTTTACTTCAGAATGGGTTAGAAGTAATTCATTTGCAAAGTAAAAGATGTTTGTGATGATCCTAAAAGGAGGATCATCCTTAAGAATGAAAGTTACGATATAGTCCTTAGAAAAGGTAATGAAAGTTGTTATTGTTGGAAGTAGTTTATTTTCTGAGTACTGTTTGGAACTAATTTTGGTGACACTAACAGTAATTAGTTATTTGGCACTCAAAACTCCATTTCTCGTCAAATAAAGCAAAGGCACACTGATGTTTTCCATAATTTTAGAATTAACTATACCCTGCCTCTTATATTTTATAAACTCCTAGTCATTCTTTAATGTGCCACCAAGAGTTTTTTTCTTAGGAGTCAAAATATATTTGTTTCCAAATTTCCAAGAACATGCAGTAGTGTATAGTAGGTTTTTAAAATCATTACACTTAAGGACTATGGCTTAATTTTTGACAACTTTTAGATATTTTGGATTGACTCTTGGCCAAAAACCAGTTCTTTTGAAAAATTGTTTTAAATTGAATGTAATTAGGTATATTGGGTAAAAATACGCTACAGATTTTTATCAAATTGGTCTTTTGAAAGAGATCAGCTTAGGTGAAATAAATGTGTAACACTTTATTTGTTACTGCTCTATTGAAAAGGAGACAGATTCTATAGATCTAAGTCAGTGTTTCTCCAGAAGCATGATTTTATCTGCCAAAAGAAAGCAGCTCTCTTTGGCCAAAATGCAAAATTATATTGCTATAAGAAAAGTTACAGGCAAAGTTTGAAGACACAAATGATTTAATTTTGGCTCAAAAACTGAATTTGCTTAACACTGCTACATAATTTGGGTGAGGTTTCCTTCTGCTTGTTTTTCTTGACCTAGATAAATACATTTTGAGAAACCAAGATCTAATGAATGTCAACCAACATTAATAGCTGTGTGATTACAATAAAAGGTAAACACTTTATTAATAATAATTAGCTTTTGCAGGTCATGAAATAATTAAGCAGGGAAGTAACATTGCTGCTTTCAGACTGAAAAAAATAAAAAAGACACTGAAGCTTAATATCTTAATAACCCAGAGGACCTAAATTTATAAAATATAGAATTAAAATGTTAATCTCTTGGTTTCTTCCCAGAATTATATTTTAATGACTCTATAATACATTCCAAATATTCAGACTTACAAGAATTCTTACTCACCAAATGCTTAAAAATAACAACCCTTAATTCTATAAAGTACAGAATAGTATCTCTCAATTTTTTTAAGGACAAGTTAGTTTATATTGCTTCAGTTTCTTTAAATACCTGTTTCTTTTGAGACCAAAAATTCCCAACAAGGAGACAAATCCTGATGCTAGCATTTTATTACCTAAACCTAAAGTACCATGCCTGGATGGCTTCTTTCACTGTTTAATAATCCTTGGTTAAATTCATGTGAATCTAATGTTAAATAGCTAAGGTAGTGAATGCACTAATGGGGGGAGGGCAGGAAAGGCACTTATTTTTATAGGATTAACTAAAATGGAAGAAGTAGGACTTTTTGCAGAAGAGTTCACTGAAAAAATCTGAGGTATTTAAGAATCTGCGTTCTTTAGCTATCTTGTCATGTGACTGCTTACTTAGATTTGTCTGTCCAATGGATATGAAGAATAACTCACTGGACACCTGGAACTGCCACTGCGGCAAAGTGAGAGTGTTGAAAGTAGAAGTCTTTTCTTGAATGAAAATATATTCCAGTTGATCCATCTTCAAATAGTTTAAGACTTCAAATTTGTCTTCTCTACATTTGTTTAAAACTATTGTAAATGTTAGTGTATCCTTCTGGACCGTGCCTTTGTGTTTGTGTCAAGAGAGTCAACTGAGAAGTCCTACAGATAATGTGAAAGTTGTTACCGCCACAGCATGAATGTACAATTGTATTAAATTTAATCCGGAGAAGTCTGTTTGGATGTGCTTTATGTTACCAGATTTGTTAAAACTTCAGATTGTTACTTGGAAGGAAGCTATTTCTTTCCACTTTGCCAGTTTAGGTTTGTGTATGTTTTCATTAACCCTCCATGTTTTTTCATATGAGGAACTTTGAACCTTTCCTTGTAAAAATACATTTCTTCTCACCTTTAAATTGTCCCACAAAAATTCACTTTATTTCCATTTCTTCTTTTAAATTTCTTGGGAGAAAAAAAAATTGCTCAAAAATAAGTTTTTTCCTTTTATGTGCTAATCCTTTCAGGTATCTGTATTCCTTTTGCTGTCATTAAGAGACTTAGTTAGAATATGGTGTGGTCTGTTTTTCATTTCATTCATCTAATATCTAAGCACCTACCAAAGGTAAGAAAGATCTAGACACAGACAAAACAGTCCCAAGCATTTGAGTATAGAAATGTATAATAGACTAAGGCTTAAAAGTGAAAATATGAAACAAAAGATAGTATTCTTAAAAGAACTATTCTGTTAGACTTCATTAAAGGCTTTTAAGAGAAACATGTTTTAGAGGATAAGATATATATAGGTAAATAGACCTTATCTGTAAATTCAGGTTGGTCTTTACAAAGGCAGAGACCCAGCAGCTCTTAGTGGTAGAGATGTGCGGTCACTTAAGGATGGTCATTTTAGTATCCCATTTAATGGAATTTAAAAAAAAAGAATACAACTTAGGTGTATTTAAAACACCCAAATAGTCATGGACTACATGCTTGAAATAAGACTTTAAGGTGATATGAGGGATATGTGGGTGACTGCCAATCTATGTTAGTTCCTCCTCACTGCATTTTAGCAGTGGAGGAAGGAGTCACAGCAGCACAGTTCCAACTCCATCCAGACCTGCATTCCAGCTTTCTGTGGGTTCCTTTTTTTTTTTTTTTTTTTTGTCAACTTCTTAGATGTCTGTTGGCAACTTTAGATAGGTGAGAGAAAAGACTCCCTACTAAGGTTCTTTCCAAATGTTCACATAGCTGCTGTTCAAAAGGATGGAAAGATACAAAATAAGCCTTGTTGACTTTATTTCCCTTTTTAAAAATACTTTATGAGTGACAAATTTTAAACTAATTACAGAATAAATAGAATTTCAGTGTAATTATATGCCAAGACACTTAATGTTCACGAAAAACTTTTATAGTCTACACATGTATTTTAAAGTTATCTTGAAAGAATGATACATAGAGGGACCCCCAAAAAAGGTCAAATAATACACAGCTGCAGATTCTAGTCTGCCCACCTAACTTGTCTAACTTCTCAGAGGCGATCATTATCATTGGTTTCTCGTAAACGTATAGGTAAACGTATACGTATACAAATGTTTACTTACAGAATACCTTTGTTTTACACAAATGGCAGGATGCTATACCCAGTTTCCAACCTTTTTCTCATTTAATTACCTTGGAAAAATTTCTTGCCAATACTACAATACCTGTCTCATTCTTTGCATAGTATTCCATTTTTATATTACCCTTTGCTGTCTACTAGCTCATTAATCTTATTTTGTATCCCTTTGTCTTACTTTGTATCTTTTGTCTATGTGGAGCGGTGAGTTGCTTTGCTGGCAGAGGAAAAGAATTCCTTTGTGAATCAGGTCAAGCCCCCAAACCGTAGCCAAAGAACAGAGATGAACTGCACCTAAGGGAGAAAGCGTGGAGAATGACTGATCTGGTCACAACTGTTAATTCCAGTTCTGTCACCCAGCTGTGTAAACCTGCACAATCACTTAAGCCATCTAGATTGATAAAATGATTTCTAAGATCCCTTTCAGCAATGAAGTTCTAAGATTTGGAATTCCTAAGAAGTTGCAGCTAACATATCCTGTTTAATATTTTACACATTAAAAACATCTCATTTTGTCTCAATCAGGTCAGCAAAAAAGATAAAATTATTTTGCATTTAAACACTCTACAGATTATGATCAAGGAAATAATTTTAAGTCTTCCCAAAGTGTTCGCTATTAGTGTTCTAGATATAATTTAATACTGCAACAAGAGCCATCTCGTCTGAAAGCTAGCATCAGCCATCAACTGTCCTTGCCCTGAATTACCTCTTTGTATTTTTGCAGCAACCCCAAAAAGTACAAGTTTAAAGATGAGGAAAATAAGCTTCATAAAGATTGTTATGGGGCGCCTGGGTGGCTCAGTGGGTTAAGCCGCTGCCTTCGGCTCAGGTCATGATCTCAGGGTCCTGGGATGGAGCCCCGCATCGGGCTCTCTGCTCAGCAGGGAGCCTGCTTCCTCCTCTCTCTCTACCTGCCTCTCTGCCTGCTTGTGATCTCTCTCTGTCAAATAAATAAAATCTTAAAAAAAAAAAAAAAAGATTAAGTTATTTAACTCACCTAAGGTCTTCCAGTTTGCTTCCCAAATAAACTGAATTAAAATGAATATTCATGGAAGATTATCTCAGTTTTACTTCCAAGTTTCTACATGACTCTGGATATATACTTTGTACTGATTCTCTTACTGGTTTTTAAAAAATGAAAACCAAGGAGGGTTTATTTAAAAGCTGACTGTAAGTACTGTTAAAGCTAACAGAGGTTTTATCTTTTTTTTTTCTTCCCAAAGGAAAAAGAATCATTAAAGAATTTCTTTACTTAATCTAAGAAGTAACCAAAAATGAAAAAAAAAAAAACCAACTAATAATTAAATTGAATGTAACAATTCCTTTTCTAACAGACCATCTTTTCACTTTCTGACCTGAGTAACTTTAATCTCTCTTCCTAAAGACAACTAGGAAGTTCAAAATAACTTTTTATGTATTTTTCCTTTCTTATTTATTATATTGTTTTTAATACCTGAAATTGATCCAACTCCAAACATAGGATATGAATGGATGAATTATTTTAACAGAGAAAATTATTTTCTTCATAATTAAAATGCACCAACTTGATGTACTCAGATTACTTTAGATGAGCACATTTGCATTCAGTAAATATTTCTAGTCTTTCTTCAATGACATTGTAATAGATTACTAGGTGCATAACAAAGAATGGCACAGAAACACATACAATGGCTCATTGTCTTCAATGATGACAACATTACTGGGATCTCTCCTGTATTTCTTCTTAAAAAAATAATTTCTCTAAAAAAGGGATAGGTGGAAAAGCATCTAGTGGGGAAAACTAACTGAAGTTTAGCTATAGGTATAAATTAAAATTAAGACAGATTTGAATATTTTCTGACATTGAAAAACTGAAAAAAGAGTCAGGACTGACATTGAGTGCCAAGAAAAACCAGGATCAGATTAAACATGTTTTGGATGAATCACAAAACTAATAATCCAAATCACTATCATCTGATCCAATCGTTCTAATCCTGATTATACATCAAAACCTATGAGGCTTACCAAATACAGATACTATACCAAACCCCAAATATACTAAATCAAAATCTACAAAGTTGGGGCCTAGACATCTGTGTTTTTAAAAAGCTCAAAAGGGGGTGCCTGGGTGGCTCAGTCAGTCATACAGATGTCTGCTTCAGTTCAGGTCACGATCGATCCCAGGGTCCTGGGATGGAGACAAATGCCAGGCTCTCTACTCAGCAGGGAGCCTGCTTCTCCCTCTCCTTGCTGTTCCCCCTGCTTGTACTTTCTCTCTCTCCATCAAATAAAATCTTTAAAAAAATAAAAAATTTAAAAGACAAATGTAGTAGATAATGGTTGTTCACCTTTTTCCCTAATCTGAATCCTGATTTAAAAAATGATCCATGCTGTCCCCATATATACCCCATGTGCCTCAGAGGAAGAGCATTCTAAACTCCTAGAGAACCAGCTGGACTAAGGATTATTCCATACCCTTTCCCAGTGACTAACTCAGGGATGGAGAGGTCTAAGCTCCTTTAAATCAATGAGACCCAAGGATTTGGTGGCAAATCCTGGGAAAGCTTTTGCATATTAAGAGAAGGCCCTTGGAATCCAGCCCGACTCCCCCACTGCATGTAAATGAAGATGCACGTGGCTCAAACTGCTACTGGCAATCATCCCATGACCACAAGGGTAGCCAGCCTTAGGATGATGCCAGTGCTGCGGTTGAAAATGGGAGGAAAAAAACTAGGGCTCTTGGTGATACCACTGAATCACTGGATCAGAACTACTAAAGCCCCATTCTATTAGCAGACTTCTGTATAATGATTCAATACACTTTATTAAGTCATTTTCAGTTGGATTTTCAGTCATTTGCATCTGAAAGCTCAAGTGGTCCCACCAAGGATAGCAGTCTTTGAACCATAACAATCTGTATTAAATAGAAACCACATAAACACCAATTCATATTTATTTAATCTACAAATGTCAGGCTTTTCCTTCCTATTTTAACAAGGAATGAATCTTCTAAAAAATAATTTATATGTGGTGATATTTTTCCAGTATTTGAGCTGAACTGTATTTAAAAGTTTGTATTCATGGCATCCACTTCATTATTTACTCAAAGTTTCGGCTATAGGCTTTATCTTGAATGTGTAAGACCATTCGCCGTGCATAGAAGTCCCTGTATTCCTCTGGTAATTCAGCCAGTGTTTTTAAAGCTCTGTCCAAAATTTGTGCAGCTCTTGATGCTGCTGTAGGATCTTTGTTTCCATAGGTATCTGTTTTGTCATAGCATTCAGATGGAAGGTGCTTCCAAAAGATATTCACTCCCACTCCAAACTCTTCAGAAATCACGTTATGGAACCATAAAGCTGGAGAAAGTTTAAAGAAAAAAAAAAGTTAAAAATAAAACCTAGAGTAAAAAAAAAAACAAACCCAAAATGTCAGCGAAATATCACAAATTGCATATAGCCAATGCAAAATTCTTGTAACTAGATCCCTTCGTTAGCACACTCCCAGCTTTTAACAGAATCATTTTAACTTTTATGAATTGCCAACCAATTTAAAGTGTCAATAACACAACCCTACTTTTAAAACCTTTGGAAACAGCAATTTTTCCTTTTAACTTGAAAGACATAATAAAGTTACATTTGTTTTGTAGTTCTGTAATTTGGGGCTATGTTTTGTGTTACTTGTTTACACTTCCTGAGTCATACAACCACATTAAAAATGTTTACTTTTTGTACACAGAACATTTCAATTATTTGAGGAGTATCTTTGACCTTTTCTGCCTCAGCACAATACTTTTGTTCTCAGATGTCCCATTCAAGCTGCATTTGGGTTTTTTTTTGTTTTTTTTTAAGATTTTATTAATTTATTCAACAGAGAAAGAGAGAGATCACAAGTAGGCAGAGAAGCAGGCAGAGAGAGGGGGAAGCAGGCTCCCTGCTGAGCAGAGAGCCTGATGTGGGGCTCGATCCCAGGACCCTGAGATCACGACCTGAGCTGAGGGTAGAGGCTTAACCCACTGAGCCACCCAGGCGCCCTTGCATTTGGTTTTCTAACTTGCTTAATTTTGCACTCATTGTAGCCTCCTTAGTTTTATACTTCTATTTGGAATGCAGTTATAAATGTCATATTTCTTTCGGCTCCTGTACAGTAAGTATATAAAACTAAAGCAAATATTTTGGTGGTGGAGAAGATGAATCAACTATCATATGATATAGCTAATTAATTCTTCACTTCCTCTAGAACGTTTATTTCTTTGTTTTCAATTGAGTCTAAATGTTTTCAGACTATAGGTGCTATAGGAATATGAAAGCACCATCACAATATAACCAAGACGAAATACTAGGAATGTAAATGGGGCACCGAGGTGGCTCAGTCCGTTAAGCATCTGGTCTGCCTTCTGTACTGTCATAATCTCAGGGTCCTGGGATGGAGCCCTGAGTGGGACTCCCTGCTCAGTGGGGAGTCTGCTTCTCCCTCTCCCTCTGCCCTCAAGCCTCAGTACTCTCTCTCAAATAAATAAATAAAATCTTAAAATACTAGTCACATCAAAAAATGTTTAATTTTATGAATGGGAAAAAGTAAGATTTACAAGATGCTAAATTTTAGAAACAAACTCATTCTAAGAGTGCTCTAGGAAAAACAAAAGCTTAAAATATTTTGATTTGCAAAACTAGTTTCAAACATGGATTTAATCTTAACTATTCTTTCAGAATCTTTTTCCTCATTCAACATAACATGAAAAAAGCTAACCATTCTGTTAAATTTAAATGCAAAGATGGGGGTTTTGCTTTTATTTCAAAATATATGCAAATGTTAAGTATTTCTGGCTTTTTTTTTTTTAAGTTTTATACAGAATAAGAGAAACTGCATAGCTCTTAACCATTCTCTGAAGATATGAAACCAAAAAATTTAAGCAATACTAATGGATTTAAAGACTAGTGTGTTGACTGTTTATAAAAAAATCAGAATAAGAAATTAATGTATCAAATTTTTATAGACAATCAATTATGTTAAAGACATTGTATCAGGCCCCTTGGAGAATACAAAGATTGCTAAAATACAGTTCCTTATCCTCAAGCAATTTATAATATAGCCCCAAATGGGATCATCATATTTTTATTAATACTTTTTTTCTTAATTCTGTCACTGAAAAAGAGGCATTTTTTCCCCTAAATTTTATTTATTCATTTGAAAGAGAGAGCACAAACAAAAGGGGGAGAGGCAGAGGGAGGAGAGGCAGACTCCCTGCTGAGCTAGAAGCCAGGTATGGGGCTCTATTCCAGGACTCTTAAGATCATGACCTGAGCCGAAGGCAGATGCTTATTCCATCTGAGCCACCCAGGTGAGGTATTAATGATTAAAAATGTATTAACTTAAATATGAGAAATGTGACTATACAAACAATTTGTTAACACATTCCTTTAATCTTAATTATGGTTTTTATAATCTTAAGGTATTCACTTTTGAATAATTACAGATGTTCATTACATCACTACTAAAAATGAATACCTAGTTATTGTACAAAGAAATTAAGTGATACTAATTCAAACCCTAGAAAATAATGCACACATAAGACATCATAGGTGTTGGGATTATAACAATTTGATATTTAATAAAATCTCTAATCTGTTTTGGCTTTGAAATACACTTACCATTTCTTGGCAAATACTTAAGTGACTTAGTTCTAAAATATGCAATTTTTTTTTTTTTTTTAAGATTTACTTATTTATTTTAGAGAGACAGAGAGAGGGAGGGGAAAGTCTTAAGCAGACTCTGTGCTGAGTGCAGAGCCCAATGTGAGGCTTAATCTCACAACCCTGAGATCAGGACCTGAGCCAAACAAGAGTTGGATGCTTAGCCCACTGTGCCACCCAATATACAAATATTTTAGAAATGATTAAAAAGAACAACAAGGTATAATCTTTTCCCAGTTATAAAATACCTTGTTTGATGTCATTTAACAACATAACTTAAGAGTATAATGTTATATTATAGATTGCTTTTGAAAAGCAAGATTGTTAATTTTATAAGAATTTGCTTAAGCAGGGCACCTGGGTGGCTCAGTGGGTTAAGCCTCTGCCTTCGGCTCAGGTCATGATCTCAGGTCCTGGGATCGAGCCCAGCATCGGGCTCTCTGCTCGGTGGGGAGCCTACTTTCCCCAGCCCCCGCCTGCCTCTGCCTGCTTGTGATCTCTGTCAAATAAATAAATAAAATCTTAAAAAAAAAAAAAAAAGAATTTGCTCAAGCATACTTTAAACACACATACACAGCTGTATATAAAAATCAACTTGTATAGGACAGAAAACATGTAACATACACTTCTGTACTCAAAAAATCATGTAATGGATGAGTGACAGAGCATAGATTTTATAAAAAGTAAATGAATGAGGTCTAGAAATCTTACCAGGAATGAATAATACATCTCCAGCTTTCAGGGAACATTCATACCTTCTAGCCTTGGAAAACAGTGGATATTTAGTTAAGTCTGGCTTATCTATATCCAGCACTTCTGATTTAGTACCTTAAAAGTTCCAAAAAAGAATAATATAGAGTAAGTAAAGTTAGCATTTCTTAAAAGGTAACCACAAATATAGACTTGAAAATGTATTCTTCTCTGTACCATTATTTATTGTATCCACAATGTAAGAACTGTTACTATTCTCCTGAAACCTAAGATGATTTTCAATGATCCATCCTTTATGACTGCTGACATTCATGTACTATAATTAAGAAAACCTGAAAATTTCATTGTTCATATAGCCTATCATTACATATGTACACATGGAGAACACAAATACTTCATTTAGAAAGAAGCCTTTAGATGTTTTTCTATGAAAATAAAGAGGTTTCCCAAAAAGTGTAACTGAACAGACTAGACTTCAGAAATACAAACCTAAAAGAGAAGTACCTGATAAATATAAATACTGGGCATCTCGAGGACTGAAGAGCACAACACGCTTTTTTCCTGTCACTTGTATTAAGAAGTTATCCATGACCTGAAGGACAATAAGAACTTACGGAGAAGCAATATCTAAAATTTAAATAAACAGAACCAATGGTATATTCCAAACAGTTAAATGTAAATCCTAGAGACTTGACTCACATTATCTAAAACACTTATACTAATATTCTAACAATGCAAACATTTGTACTGTAAATACAGCTGTACCTTTATTAAGGATGTTCCTGCAGCACCGCCTTAAAATGGAAAAGCCTGGCAAGCCATCAGGAAATCTGAGCACTATTTGCCCCTGCCCCACCACTCTGACACGGAGGCTCTCCTTGGTTAGTTCATACTCATCTATCAAGGAATGCTGTATAGCCAATATCAGGCAACAGACTGAAAGCACTTGGGAAATAACTACCTTTTCCCAAGGTAGTTAGACCTTGGGAAAACAACACAAGGTAACTGCTGTAATCAACCCTTAATTAAGTTAAAACTCTTTAAATATATATGGGCAACCATAATTTATTTGCAGGCATCTTCATTTCTAAATTATTTCTATAGGATTATAACCTGGCAAATTTTTCTTGATGTACTTATTAATGGAGTAATCTTAACTATTTCTGCACTTTGTGGAAAATGTTAAAAGGCAGAGATATGTAATTCTCAGCCAAGGAATTAAAATACATACTAAGCAAGATATATTCATAATTATTTACATATCACTTCTACCTAAGCAATTTTCAATACTAACCCTTTTCTTATGTAAACTTTAACTACATAACAAGCATTCCTTTGACTTATTTTTAATGTAAGAAAAGCTATATAGAATTCTATTATAAATCTAGATAAAAGTGATACTAGTTAAAATTTAAGTCACACAATACAATTAAAAATTTAAGTTACCACATCATTTTTTCACTATATCATTTATGTAAAACCTTTAAAAAATAAGTTAAGAATTTATGTTTATCTCATTTAATTAGTTATGATGTTAAAATCCTCCCAAGGGGTCCTCTGCTGAATTATAACATAAAACTTAATATAGCTTGATTTAGAGTTTTTTAAAAAATTATCTTTAGAAACCTATTAGGTATTGCTTTAGCTTCCTATACTCCTCTACCCAATACCAAACCATACACAATATTATACTTTTAATGTGTTCATAATATTTATATGCATATATTTAAGCAAGTAAAATTATAATACCATAGAGTAAATGATCAGGGGCAATATTCTATACATCTTCCTGCTCAACAAATACAGTGTACATTTCACATTCTCAAGGGATGTATAATCTAAGGCCATCAGAAATCCCCGAATTCTTATACCTGGAAATGGCTCTCCACAAACTTCTGCTTTCTCTTGAGTAACAGTTCCATCTAGTTACGTCTATCATTTCCACATCCTCATTGTCACAACCTTACTGCTTTTTCCACTTGTACAACTTTCCCCCTCATCTGATGGCCATTTTTCACATACTCAAAATCCGCTTCATAAAACTTAACACACACATGCACAAAATATAATAAATCAAGAACACTATCACAGAGCAATGCAAATGTGAGACACTAACTAGGCTACGGCATTAAATAATTTATTCCCATATCACCAACTTGCAGAGCCCCTGTTTTCAAATCTCATGTTTCAGCAAATTATGTCTGCAAGATCTTTAGGGTAATCTACAGAAAGTTGAAACTGTAAATGCTATGTCTCTAAAGACTAAATATCTACTGTAGCTTCAGATTTCTCATTAATGTAGCATACATCATAGTGGGTCCAAAGTTGTAATCCTGGTGAGCTAATTCGAAAAACACTGGAGAAGAACTGCTCCTCCTTGAAAAATTTTGGAAACTTAATATCTCCTTCCAGCAAAGGAAACTGCTTTCTGATATCTGCAACATCCTGCATTGAAAGAAACATGGTAAGAATTTTAACAATAATTGCAATTTTAATGTTAATAATAAATGCAATATTTATGTAATGCTTGTTTTATCTCAGACTGCCATCAGATCCCATGGTATTAAGGAGGAATGGGGTAAAACTCTGTTCACTGCTGTAAAATACTAGTAAGGGACCACAGTCAACACATGAGCTTTCAAATGAAGGAATAACAGACCAAGCAGCAGGCTGCAGACTCAACGCCATCAGGACCGTTAAGCTTAACATGCTTCTTTAATAGGTTCTTCCTATTTAGACAACAATCATACACTTGCCATCTACTCCAATAACAAGGATTTAAAATTTAGCAGTCAACAATCTGAACGTTATCAACTATGTTAAACCTGTGGATTTTACCGAGGGAAGAGGCTAAAAGAAGTTAAAGAACTAAATGGAGACAGAAAAAGGAAAAAACAGAATCTCACTTAATCATTTTAGGGACCATTCCCTAACACCGCACCATATTAATATGACTCTGAATACATGTCAAAGCTTGTATTAGTAAATTATTCAGTATTTTAATAATTAATTTAGATTATATTTTATTAGCTGAATGGCTATCTGTAAAATATAGTAGAAAGGATTTTTTGTGTTGAGACTAGAGGAGATGACTTTAAACACTAAGATACTATGGTCCTACTTAAAAACTAATCAACTTTTAATAATTTTACTTCTTTTCTTCTTTTAAAGATTCACTTACTTATTTTAGAGAGAGAGCGAGCATACACGCATGCAAGCAGGGGAGGGGCAGAGGAAGGGCAGAGAGAGAGGGGGAAAATCCTCAAGCAGACTCACTGCAGAGTGCAGAGCCTGACTCAGGGCTTGATCCCAGGACCCTGAGATCATAACCTGAGTCAAAATCAAGAATTGGCCACTCAGCTGACTGAACTACTAAGGCACCCGCTAATAACTTTACTTCTTATTCAGGGGCAGAAATCATTGAGAAAAGAATGGGAAAAAGAAGAAACAGGTCATATGTCAGGCAGTAAGTATAAAAACCACAGTGCCAGTTTAAATATATACATCCATTAGGTTTTAAGCCTTTGTTTTACATTCAGAATTCTTACCTTTCTAGGGTCTTCCCCAAGCGACCGTAGGTAGTACTTCTCATCCTTAAACACCCGAAAGAAAAGTAACATAAATATTCATGTAAAAATAATAGAAAGTAAAGACAGAGGAAATGAGTTTTAAAATCTAACCCAGTTGTTTTTGAAACAGTTCCGTCTTCTTACCCTTTCTACTAATGCTCTCTGGTGGCCATGTGAAGAAATGTCTTTATAGGCTGTGTGTAATAATGACTGGATCCATAAAATATTACATAAATATGAAAGGCAACACACACCTACTATATCTAAAACGCAATGCTTAATTTGCACTTTAAATTATTTAGACTCTTAACAGCAAGTCTTAAAAGAATTCTCATTTGTAAAACATACATGATCTCAAGGTATTGTTGAGGTCAATAACAAACTTGTTAATATAATGCAAATGTAGAATAGATGATAAATAAAATAATTATACTTTCAGTAATACATTTTTTTAAAAATCTGGAACACTGCATTTTACCAAATTAAGCCTACCATGGACATATAAATTCTCAAGCCAAATCCTTTACAGTCTGCTCATGTATGAATCAGAAATATGTCATTTCAAAAAAAAAAAGTCATTTCAGAGTAGTACATTTATGTTGATACTTGAATTGAAAAAACTGCCCATTGACCTTCACTGAGTAGTTATAAGAGGGAACTGTTTGAATTATAAAGCACTACTGTTGTTTGCATTTCCTCTAAGAAACAGGAGAACTGAGATGCTGGGTCAAGCACAAGGGCAATCCAACTCAAGAATTCTGCCTCTTTTATACCTACACTGACCACTATAACACAACATTCAAAAAAATCCATGTTATTTACTTTAACAACATATTATAAATCTATGACCAAAAATTTAACTCTATTCTCAGATCCAGTGTTTTTCTATTTTTAAGCAGTACCAGATAATTTCTATAAATTCATTATTGGCTAAATAGGTTTCAAAGTATGTTCTTCAAAATTCTAAAAGTTTTCTACCAGTTCTAACATTTCAGGATTGGAAAAAAAAAAAAAAAAAAGACTCATGAGGTGCACTGCTCAGAACCCCTTCAAGAAAGAATTCATCTCTAGCTGCAAAGAGTGTGATTATCTTCTGGCTGCCAGCTCTTAATTCTTCCAGGTCCACCTCAGCCTTTCAAGAGCCTTTCAAGGCTCTTCTTGGGGCAGCCCCAACCGCTGACTGAGCAAGATGTGAAAGGCTTAGACACTGCCACCCACACGAGACTCCTCTAACAGGCAGCCTTTGCTTAGGAGTTCCAGCGTGAGCTGGCAGAGTCCATCGATCTTGGTCACCGTCTGACGGCTTCCCCCTACCCAATCCCCCCCTTTCCTTTCAGAGGTATTATTCTCCAACAAACCTATCGGCACTCCTAATTCCATCTTAACACCTGCTTCCTGGAAGACTGAACTGACAGTCTATGTTCATCTTATTGACATACTTCCATCATTTTAAGATGTAAATATACATGTATAGTCAGCTGCCCTTTGGAACTTTCCTGTCCAAGGGTAATGTAATGAGCAGCACAGATTTAAAGAGCCATGAGATGTCAAGTGAAGTAAAAGAAACAAGAGACACAAGATAAAGGATTTATGTCTAAAGATTATGGAAAGTATATAAAAGAATATACACTGTTAGTTCAGGTATCTGCTTAACTGATTCCATTAACTCTGTGAGTTAATCTAATCATACCACAGAATCACATCTTCGTGGTCATCTAGTGTAACCACTACCTGTTGAGACAACTAGGAGCAGGCAGCACCTGTCACTACCAAACTGGCCACCAGCCCAGCTGGCTCAAACGCAGACAACGGCTTTATTCAAAGCTTGAAAAGCAGTTCATTTTTAAAATGTGCTTTTGAGATAACAGTGAATTTTTTAAAAATATATATATATAAGCCTCAATGGTTTTTTTTTGTTTTTGTTTTTTAAAGATTTTATTTATTTATTTGACAGGCAGAGATCACAAGTAGGCAGAGAGGCAGGCAGAGAGAGAGAGGGGGAAGCAGGCTCTCCGCTGAGCAGAGAGCCCGACGCGGGGCTCGATCCCAGGACCCCGGGATCGTGACCTGAGCCGAAGGCAGAGGCTTTAACCCACTGAGCCACCCAGGCGCCCCAAGCCTCAATGTTTTATCTCAAGCTATTTAAATTGAATTATTTAAAACTGGATTATAATGTAAATAAATAGAATTCTTCTGCATTTAATCCTGAACAAATATCATAACAAATACAACAGAAGTCACATTGATAATAACAATAATAAAATATAAAAGTAGTCTGATGGTCAATAAGATATGAAAATAAAGTTCTTTGGCATTTGAACTTTGCACATCAGACCAAAGCATTTTCTTTCCTTTTTTTTTTTTTTTTTTTTTTTTTACGGCGAAAGTGCACAAGCAGGGGGAGCAACAGGCAGAGGTAGAGGAAGAAGCAGGCTCCTTGCTGAGTAGGGAGCTCAATGCAAGTCTCAATCCCAGGACCCCAGGATCGTGACCTGAGCCGAAGGCCGCCGCTTAACTGACTGAGCCACCCAGGCACCCCAGAACAAAGCATATTCAAAGAAAGTATGATTAATCGCTAACATTTAGGGAGTAGTTTCTACATGTCAGGCATTGTGCTAAGTACTCTACAGATTTTATTTAACTGTCACAGAAACCTTATTAAATAGGTACTTTAACTGTTCCCATTTTATAGGTGAGTATACTGAGGCACAGAAAAATAATTTGGCCAAGTTTGAGATCTAATAAATAGCAAGACTAGATCTACTGGCATACAAAACCAAACCTTAAAAATAGAAGGCTACAGCTCTTTTATATCTAATATTCTTGTATAAGAAAATCCACCTAATATGTACATATTAATGTTTTCTAAAGAAAATAGGTTCAAATCAGTTACCTCTGAAATAAAGAATTCTTCATGCTTTTCTTCAGCTGCCCTCTGAACCAACTTATCAAAAGGTAAAGTTCTGAAATAAAGACAAAGAAGCCTTGGACTCAATAAATCAACTAGTAAATACCCTTATCACTATACATATAGGCTTGTCGCAGTTGTATATGTTTTGCTGTTTTATAATGGCTGTCATTTTATCATAACCTATTATGTGGGATTCTAAATTTTCAAAATTCTTTTAGGTCCTTTCTATTTGACCTAGATTGTCTAAAATTACAATTTTATCATAACCTATTATGTGGAATTCTAAATTTTAAAAATTCATTTAGGTCCTTTCTATTTGACCTAGATTGTCTAAAATTACAATTTCAAAAATTAAGGACTTTTAAATCTATGCGACAGATGAATCCTTCTTATGTCAATACTCTCCTATTCCAAGTTACTGTTAGAAAAATATTTCTGTGGTATCCGCTTACCTCTGGATATACAAACTTTCAAATGTGCTACTTCAAGTGTCATGGCAAAACAAGTCTTGTGACTGTGGAATGGGACAAACTACAAAGTGCCCCTTTGGAAGAGACCCCAGGCAAATGGTCCAGAGAGATCAAGTCCTCACTATCTCACTCATCTTCCTGCCTTTTGGCACTACCAGTGGAAACAGAAGCTCACAGCACTGCTCTCACTCTCCTTCACCACTCTGTCATTTGAAGTCTTAGGAATACCTCAAGGAGAATTCAGGGAAGTGACCAAGTTTTATTCTTCTTCATTATTTCTGTTCAAATGGCTATCTCCTTCCCTTGTGGTAAACAGGGCTGAACATCACATAAGCAGTCGTTTCCTTTTATGTCACTCTTGAGCCTGGAGGGCTACCATTTTTCTGGTTCCCATCCTGTCCCTTCACCATCCTAGAAGCAAAAGTAGGGACCCTGACATGAAGTTGGTAATAGTAACATCAAGACAATGACCTCCTAAAAAGCATCTGGGTCAAAAGCCTCTCCCCCTAAGCCTCACTGCACTCCAGCCTCCAAACCTCTGATTAAGAGTAGAAGTCTTTTCTCTTTTTTTTCTTTTTCTTTTCACTCTTACCACCAAGTATCTTTCCACTTGAACTCTGTACCGAGGAAGTGGGAAGAAAAGGTTAGCAAAAACCCTTTCTCCTCTGTAAGAAGATGACCTTGGGCTTACCTTTTCCTAGCAATGCTTTTGTAGAAACCTGCTGGGTTAAGATAAATCTAGAGTGTCACCTGTGATATCAGTTAACATTGTTTGTTGTAAAAAATGACCCCTGATTGATGAACTATGTCTAAACTGAAAGGCTGATGCGTGGATTATAACTATTTGTTAAGAAGGGAAAGATATGGCTTCCCTGTGTGGTGTAACTCTTGTCATTGAGTTTCTCCCTTGGAGGAACCTAGAAACTAAATTTCATGGGCCACTTCATGTCATTGGTTTCTATGGACTAGGTGGCTTAATTTAGCCAAGGTGTTTCTATACCCATCTTTATAGTCATGTTCCCTTGCAAGTAAGCTGTCACTTGGTGAACCCAAAAAAATGGCTCCTGGATTGGTGTAAGGACTCCCACTGATACTATACTGCTAAAATGTGGATTCCTGTGTAAAGCTAAGTGAATCTGTTGCCAGATTATGGACTAGTGGGTCCTGTGGGCATGAATGTCAATCTGAACTTGAGGACACTGCTGATGATTATGTGTAAGAGTGAGCACTGCAAGAGAGAAGAAAGGAGTCTGCCACCTGAAGACCAATTTGCTGCTACAGTTTCTAGTTAATTATATCAACAAATTTACTTGGCATCCTCCTATGCAATGTTTTCCATCTCTTACCTCATCACAAACCCTTCATTCCTACTAAAGCAACTCTGAAGAGTTTGGGGAAAATATGGAAGCCTCTCCGGTCCAGAGATATCCCTTATTTGGTGCAGTTGTCTCGGCTTATCTTTGTACTAGATACTACTTGAAAACTCTAAAGTGTTTCAAGACCTTTCTAAGAACAGGGCAGATAGAGTAACTCAACCCAGAGAAGCAGAACTTGAGTGCTCTCAGCAGTTTTTTCCCTTGGGTAATGGCGCCTGTCAGAGCTGTAGAAGCAAAGCTAAGAGAAGAGGAAATGAGGTAGGAATTAGGAATTCCTTAGACTCAAGGATTTAATCTATCCCATGCATGTTTCAAAAAGAAGGACATTTGCCATGTAAGTTCCATCCGTCTGGACTGGTAAACAGACCAGTAAGAGAGGTAGTATCAAAGAAGGGGTTAGGATCATGGGTTCTGTGGAGTCAGGCTAATTTGGGTACAAATCTGGTTCCATTATTTCAAGCCGTATGGTCTTGGGTAAGTTACTTAATGTTTTTAAGCCTCTATTTTCTCGATTGTATAATTATTGAAAACAAAACAAACAAACAAAAAACTACCTCACAGACTTTCTAAATTAAATGACTAATATATGATCTAGGATGCACGGCACAGTACTTGGTATATAGTAAGCGCTCAGTAAAGGACAAGTGGTGGGGTTAATAACAATGGTAATATACCCTTCAGCAGGACAAAAGTAGTTACCAACATTAAGAAAAAGAAAAAAAAATCTCACACGGTCCTGTTTCTCATTTGCAAAGGCTGCTTTAATAAAAGTATAATAAATAATAAGAGCAGGATGATGAAAGGGATTAGATGATGTGATAGACAGAAGCAATTAAAGCTGTAAGAGTCAAACTGATTTATTTCTTTAGATCTATGACCTAAATACTAATACCAACAGTATTCTTACCGCACAATACTCTCACGCATAGTACCCCGGTTCTGAGAGCCACCAAGAAGAAAGAAGTAAAAGCTAAGACCTGGAAATGTATTGCTCTTCAAATATTTAAGTAAGCAGAAATGCAACCTGGAACTGAAGTGATAACAATGATTTATGTGTGTAGGAGGATTTCTTCCTTCTAGACCCTTTCTGACCTAGATGCCTCCCTTCTTTCCTACTCCCTGGTAACTGCCAACAATGACTAAATCTATTTTTTTTCTTGCACTAAGAAAATAATCTTGCAACTCTTCAGTAGCTCCAGTGAAAGGCTTGAAGAAAGCTGGGATAGGAACTATTACATAATATATGTGATTCAAAAACAAGTTTTGAAAAGTTTATGGAACATGACAAAACAGCAAAGCAATTCAAGATGAAGTTTCAATACCCATTTGTTATGGCTTTGGACTCTCTGGAAAATAAACATCATTAACTGCTGGCTTAAAAATGTTCACCATTCCAGCACTTTCTTCCACCTTTTTGATTTAATAAAAAATGAAAAGTTCTTACACTTAGAAAAACTTACGGCAATTAAATTCAATTCACGGCCTATTAAAAACCAAAACTATAATGGTGAATATTCAAAGGATCAAAAACCAAGAAATACTTTGGCAAGCTGCTATATGAGCCTGGAAAACTCTAATGAGAAAGGAATGGCTCTGGACATTAGAAGCTCTGTTTAACTCATCTCTAAACTCTGGAACGAACAGTGAGAACCACCTTTCTTTAAAAATCACTCTTTTGTGAACTACATGGTTTTTCAATAGACTGAATTTGCTGGAAACTGCACATGCCCAGAATATAATTTGTTTTTTAGCATTTTTAATGAAACATGGGAATAAATAACGTATTTATAAGATTACAACATTTAAAACTTTCAAGGTTGGACATTCAGCAGTGTTTAACTATCTTTTTTACTTTTAAGACATCCCAAAGCATAAAATGACAACCACAAGGGAAATTAAAAGTATTAAAGGTTATTTTGTCAAAAGAGAAAATTTAGTGTGATTTTTTTTCCAAAGCTTTGAAGTTGATGAAAAACTGTATCAAACATAACAACTACCTGTCCTTTATTTCTGAAGAGGGCAGAAAAAGAAAACATGGCTTATGTATCTGTCACAATTATGAATTAGAAAATCTTCTAAAAATAAGAGCATTAAAAATCAGAATAGGTTATGAGGGAAAACTTTAGAGTTCATTACTCTATAACAATTACTAATGAGGTCAGATCTATTAATTAGTGAAGCAGGAGTGAGGATAGCACACCCAATGTTAGAGGCACTCTAACTCCAGTTACAGAAATCCAGTTCCTTCCATAGCTCCAGAAGTTATAAGCCAAATACCCTATTTGAAAAAAATGGTCTTTGAAAATGTCTTTCTGTAACTGTGTGAACTCAGAATTCGTGTCTTTTAAAAGCTATTCTTTAAAATTACAAAGCTATTCTGTGACGATATCAAAGTAGCCAAAAGGGGAAATGCCATACAGTCTTTGTAAAATAACACAAAAATATCTGCAAGGTTCAAAAATAAGTTACTTGTAGTCCCAGAGTAAACCTCAGAAGAAAATACCTATACACAAAGTTCTTACTAATGAAGTCCATCTGGGCAACCGCGGCGACATGAATCTTTACTTCTTTTCTCCCTCCAACCTGGCTCAGGTAATCCACTGTCCATTTGCTTGTACATGCCCCCAAGTCAATTCCTTCCAACACCAGGGGTTTTCTCTGTAAGTGGGGAACAGCATTCAACAAAAAATTAGGGAAAATGAACAATATATCCGGAATTATATTTATATTATATTATATATTAATTATATTATTTGGCCATAGAAGGACAAAAACAATTAAGAAATTATTCTTGATCCTAAAACACTCAAACTCACACCTTTCGACAATGCATGCTATAGAGCAGGAGAACAGCAATGTAATAAACTTGGAATGAAACTTTAACATTAGGAAAACAAACTAAATGAAACAGCAGTACCATCAGTAGCTGAGAACCAGAAATCTGAACATTAGTTAAAGCATTTCAGGGTAGCTGGGTGCCTCAGTCGGTTGAGCATCTGACTAGTGGTTTCAGCTCAGGTCATAATCTCATGGGTCATGGGATTGAGGCCCACGTCTGGGCTCAAGTGCTCAAGGGGGAGTCTGCTCAAGATTCTCTTTCTCCCTCTGCTCTCCCCACCCTCACACTTACTCTCTCTCAATTCAGTCAACCTTTAAAAAAAAAAAAAAAGGCATTTCCACAAGTGTTATTTATGACAAAATATAAATAATGATTAAAATTTGTATTTTATAGTCAAATACTGTTCGTAATTTTTTATTTTGATACTATTTCAAAGTTGTGGAAAGTTGCAAGAATCCCCATATACCCTTTACTCTGGTTCACCAACTGTTAATTTAACATTTGCCCCATTTACTTTATAATTTGCTCTCACTCTCACTATGTGTGCATAGAGAGGAACATAGTACTAAAAATAATTAAATTTTTTCTTAACTAATTCTAAGTTGCAGACATACTCCTTTATCTCCAAAAACTGAAGCATATTTCCTGAAAAAAAAAAAGACCTTTTCTTACATAGCCACAGAGTAATTATCAAAATTACATTTAGCACTGATGTAATACTACAACTTCACAGTCCATACCCAAATTTTCCTAACTACCCTAATATTATTCCTTATAGTGTTTTTCCCCCTATTTCTGAGATATCACATTGCATTTAGTTGCCATGTCTCAATCTGAACAGTTCCTCAGCCGCCTTCTTCCATGATCTTGATGTTTTTGAAAAATATAGACCAGTTATTTTGTAGGATGTCCTTCAATTTCGGTTTATCTGATGTTTTTTCATGATTGGATTCAGGTTATGCATTTTTATTTTTATTTATTTTCCCCAAAGATTTTATTTATTTATTCGACAGAGAGAGAGACAGCAAGAGAGGGAATACAAGCAGGGGGAGTGGGAAAGGGAGAAGCAGGCTTCCTGCCAAGCAGGGAGCCTGATGCGGGGCTCAATCCCAGGACCCTGGGATCATGACCTGAGCTGAAGGCACACGCTTAACCACTGAGCCACCCAGATGCCCCTGGGTAATGCATTTTTAGAAGGAATGTACCACAAGAAGCAATGTTGTATCCATCTCAGTGTAACACATCAGGTAGCACACGATGTTTTGCCCTATTATTTATGGTATTAATTTTGATCAACTGGTAATTCATTCCTGAATTAAGTATTATGATGGAGGCAAAAATTATGATTTTTAAAAACTCCATCATCATCTACATTAATTGGCTAACGTCAAAACGAACTAATTTATCTCCACCTATTAATTTTATTCACTTGGTTATAATCTACTGATATAATTTTGATGCTCGAATTATCTTATATTTGGCCAGGAGGATCCAAATCAAGCTGGCTCTTGTGACTTTTTACCTTAACACTTCCTTATTTTATAGCAAAAAAACCCCACAATCCAGAATCCTTTTATACTCTTTCATTCCCAGCTCCACAGTCATTTCTTCAAGCAGCTCTGGTTTCTTTTAAAGGTAATGCTACTTAGAAACCATGATCTGGGTGTTAGAGGTGTTCATTGCTATTGAGGTTATCATTACTACCAGGCCTTCTCAGTGGACAGAGCTAGGAAATATGTGCAAGTCTGTATACTCATCCCCCCTTTTCCCAAATATGCGTGCGTGTGCATGAGCACAGCCCCTCACCCCACCTATTTATATGTATCATATAGCTACCGTTATCTATTTATCTCTCTCTCCAAGCACACATATATACTACACACACACACACACACACACACACACACACACACACACAATGGATATACGTATGAATGAACCATAATACTTCTAATACTGATACCTCAATTCCGATCTTATATCACAAGACTCATCTTAATTTTTGCTTATATATTTGTAACCCTTTTCTCTTAATGAGAAACCTCACTCCTATCAATGATTCATCTTTAATTAATTAAATTGCATAAATTCACAGTAAGTACTTTTAGAATTGCTAAGTCACGCCACTATAAAAAGCAAGTCTATTAACTAGAGCTCAGTGTTTGTTTAATATGTTTGTTTAATATGTAAAAGTGACTTGGGTTTCTTATCTTCCTCCGAGTTTTGGGTTTTTCAATCATCCTTACCCTTGCTAATTTTATTATTACTATTACTTTAGAAGGTAAAACATTAATGGGATCCCAAAAGTTGAAACTATACAAAAGGGTCACCACAGCCACATTCTTCTATCCCATATTCACTCATCCACTGTAGTTAACCAGTCTCATTTCCGGCTTATCATTCCTGTTTTTTTTGTTTTTTGTTTTTTTTTTCAAAGAGACCAAAAACATATATACTTCTTTGTTTCCCCTTGTTTCACAAAAAGGTGACATGTTACATATTTTCTTTTGCAATTTGATTTTTTAATTTAAAAACATACCCTGGAAATCACTGCTATCAGTTAAGCTAATCTCCCTCATTCTTTTTTACAGCTTTGTATACCATGTGTAATGAGTAATTTAATCAATCACTCTCCTACGCATAGTTTTTTTTTAGGTTATTTGCAATAATCATCAAAGTAAACTCCTAAAAGGATGGCTGGATCATAAACATATACACAGTCTCATTAGATATGCCAAATTCCCCTCCACAAGGGTTGTACCACTTGGCATAAAGTGTGAGAGTGCCAGTTCCTTCACAGCCTCACCAAGAGTAGTATTACTAAAAATCAGCCTTTTGATTTTTTGCCAATGATGGATAAGAAATGGCACATCAGTGTGGCCTGAAGTTCTCTTATTAGGAAGGTTGAACATCTTTTCATGTTTATAGGCCATTTGATTTTTTTTTTTTTTTTTTTTTTTTTTGTCGACTGCTCACATTTTATCAGATTTTTGGCCTTTCACACCCCACCCTGTATTTTTAAAAATTTCTTAAATACACGGGCTTTTATGGCCCTTTTATGAAACATGTTGTCAATATTTTTTCCCAGCTTGTATTTTATGTATTCAAATGTTAATCTTTTACTACATCTGAATTTTCATAGTTAGAAAGCCCTTTCACAGGCCCACAATATAGAAGAATTTACCCGTGTTTTCTTCTAGTACTGTGTAGTTTTTTTTATATTTGTTTCTCTGATCCATTTAGAGATTACTCTTGCATATGGTGTCAGATATAAATCTAATTTTATCATTTTTTCAATGACAATCCAGTTGCCCCAGCATCATTCATTTAAAAATTCCTCTGCTCCAGTGATTCTGAACATCTCACGTTCATCACATACTTAAATCTTTATTTCTGGATATATGTAGATCTCCAGACTTTTGGTTTTATTTCTCTGGTCTATCTACTCATGCACGTATTATCACACTGTTAATTATTAAAACATGTTAAAAATATGAAGACTATGTCCCCTCGTAGATTTTCTTTAGTGTTTCCAAGTAGACAGATCTTGTTTTCCCATTTCATTAATTTCTAATTTTACTACATTGTGACAAGAGTGTTGTCTGCAATTTTCCAGTTTATGAAACTCTGTGATGCAACAACAGACCATCCAGCATTAGATCCACAAATAAATGAAGGCTTAGATCCTCTCTGTAGGTTGCCAACTCCTGAAAGAAAAAACTTCATTCCTGCTTCTTTAATACTGAGAACTGTACTCTTACTTGTAAATACCAAGTAAAATTGCGGGGAGAGAGGAGAGATCAACCGTAAGCATACCAACTATATCCTTGTGGATTATTTTTTCTTTAAATACCTGCTGGGCTATTTAGTCTCAGTTTCTCTCAAGTATGGGTTCCCTTACAAAGCAGTGCAAGGAGAAAGATTTCTCTTTAATATTTTCCTCTTGAGTATTCTCGAAAAGAACAAAGGTTCGAATTGCACAAATAAGAGCTTCCAGTGCCTGAACTAGAACCCAGGTTAGTTAGAATCCAAGACAGGTGGAAGTTTCCTGAGGGATTCCCACTGCTCCCCCTTTAGCTCAGGGCAGTGAAAAACTGCTCTTCTGAATCCAACAACTCGAAGAGACTAACAGGCACCTTTTGCGCCACCAGCGGGGCGGTGAAACCTCCTCTAAACTTCAGGAAACCCGAAACAAGATGGGTGGGGGTGGGGAAGCTCCCTTCGTTGCCATGGTAACGGAAAGAGCGTCATAGAGTCCCAGAGAGGCCACTCTTCGCAGTGAGCAAGCCGCTTCTCGCACTCAGGTCTCCGCTGTCATCCTGCTCCCCACAAACGTGGAGCTGTTCTCTCTGGAAAACTCAGCAGATGAGCCATTCGTCATCCCCCATGCGCCCTCTCCCCTAGCCACAGAGCCAACCAACCTTCCTCAGCCGCCCGCTGCCTCCTCCCCATACTCTGGGTCTCAAGAAACCAACCTAGAGCCGCCCAGGTGGTAGAGAGGGGCTCACCTGTGGGTAGAGGTGCTGCACGAACTGTTCCTGCGAAACGCCCTCAAGCCGAGGCACCGGGATACTCTGCCAGGCCATGGTGGCTCGCGCCAGTCCTCTTCCAAGTCCGGGAAACCCTGGCCTGACGCGTCCCTCAGAATACCGTCCGCCCGGAAACACGAGCCGGAGAGAAAAGGCCCGTGGCAGCGGCGGACGCGCGAGCGTGGCCGGTCGGAGAGCGAGACTGGGGGCTAAAAGGCCTCTACGTGAGCGGCGTGCTGCGGGGCGGAATGGGGCCGACTCACCAGAGGTGGCAGCAGCAGGGCAGCTTTACTCACCGGTCTCTCTCCCCGGATGCTGCGCTGCTGGTTTCCCGCCGGCTTTAATTCGACACAGCACAGACGGGGACTGGGGTGAAAAGTCATAAAAATGGCGCTGGCCGTGCGTCTTTTGCCCCGCTTTCTGCTCTATCCGCCTCTGCCCGGCGGGGCCGCTCGACCCCTGACTCGCGGTGTAGCCGAAGTGGGGCCGCGGTTGGCTGGACTCTGCTGCTTCTGCCGCCGCCGCCTCGGCTCCGGAGCGGCCCCATTTCCTCGCGTCACTTGGGCCTCGGCGCTGCTCGCTCGCGGCTCTCCGCGGCCCCTGCTCAGCCCTCCGGGACCCCCCGCCGCCCTCTCCGTCTTCCCTGCCTACCCTCGGCGCCGCTACAGCGCGGAGGAGCCGCCCCAGCCGCGCCAGAAAACCAAGATGATCATTCTGGGCTTCTCCAACCCCATCAACTGGGTTCGGACTCGAATTTACGCCTTCCTAATCTGGGCCTATTTCGACCAAGAGTTCAGCATCGCAGAATTCTCTGAGGGAGCGAAGCAGGTTTGTTTCTTGACTTGGGGTTGACCCGTTAGCCTCTCAGGCATTCGGCTGTTACCACGCAGGAAGTCTTGAGCGAAGAGTTTTCCTCCCTGGGTACCGGGTCATCCAACGTGGGTAGTGACCCAGGCACCGAGCCCCCTGGCTGCTTCTGGACTTGAATTAAGCTTCAGCCTGTTTGCATGGTCGCCGACGGGGAGGGGTTCGGAGGAGACACCAGGGTCAAGTCCCCCAGTTTCTTTTTCCGCTCTGCAGGTTTTGAATTCGATAGAAAAGGATTCGACTCAAAGCCCGTTTTCTGCCACTTTAAAGCTTCATGGCTTTGTCTTTTCTGAGTGTGATTTTCTGCAGAATTAAGACAGTGCCTGGCACACAGTAGACACTACACAAATTATTGAATGAATGAATGAGTAGATAAGATTATTTCGAAGAGTAAACCAGTATAGTATTTTCCTAGTGCAATAATGTAATTTTGGTAGAAAAACGAAACTTCCGGCTAGCTGTTTGATGGAGCTTCCTTGCCCCTCTCCCTACCCTGCAACCCCTCCCTATCATCCTCTTTAAACAATAACCTAGAGCGAAGCAGTTTTACCTTTTCCAAGAATTTGCTGAGACAACCTGGTCGCTGATAAGCGCACAGCGCCCTGCGCACCGAGAAGTTTAAGCCCTGTCTGTTCTGTTTCTTTCCGAGTGACTGGTAATACCCTGTCTGACCCTTGTCACACAGTGGTCACTTTGGGCCCTAAGATTGCTCATGGATTTTGTGTGCACATGCATTTTTCTAGGATGAAAGTGCATCTATACATTTCTTTTGAATCCCTTTGAGGGTTTGTCATTCCCAAGCGTTTCAGAACAGGTGATAAATAGAAGTCGTGGTTTGTTTCCCAGTTCGTACTGCCATATACCTTACACTTACGCTATTAGTGGGATCATTTCGCAATACCGATACATTTGTTCCTAATTTATTCAGATTATTTCTGTAAACTACAGCCATTTATATTTATTTGTGTGACCCATCAATCGTAAATCATTTCCAACTTTATATAATCCGTGTCGATATTAACCCCTGGTTCCTGCTTCCCTGAGTCAACTCTTGACTGCTTTATGTGTTTATAAAAAAATTAAAAAGCAAACGCCAAGCTTGACTTACAGCATTATAAGAGGTAAACCTCTGCTCATATCAGTTCTCAAAATCTTTTGTTCATGCAGAGGTCAAGTGGCACGATTTTACTCTCCTCTGCAGTGCTCACTGATGATATGTGAGTTTGTCTGCCTCATAACATTGTATAACTGTACCAGCTCATTGATACCAGTAAGGAATGAAATCCTCTCCCCAGACTCAGTGGGGGATGCATGGAACACTTTTTAGCCACTCTCTCATCCTGTTTCCCCTGTTAGCTATTTTAGCCCTCCTCCTTGCTATGAAGTATCTCCACCCCCTAATCAGCCAGTCTGTAAACAATTTTTGCCTCATCGAAGTCAGTTTTTGTGCATTCAACCACTGTTATTTTCAAAAGCAATATTGGGTCATCCATGGCAAATCAATTCCCTTAAACCACTGGTTACTTAACATTCCTTTTATATCAAGCAAATTAGTTCTTCAACACCTAAGATTTAAAAGGACATGGCAAAAAAATCTTCTCCCTCCTAGATCTCTTAGTGCAACTGTATCTTTTTTTTTTTTACATGGGTTACATACATACATACATAATTCTAGGGCTTGGGAATAATCTGGTGCAAAAACATTAGCTAGTTCATCTCCTCTCATGGGCTCCACTTGCCCTTTCTCCTTAAGCTAACCTCCCAGCAATAAAATCTTATCTTGGGTTATGAATATCAAGTGATCATTAGATCATTTTCATTCAGGTCTTTTTTTTTTTTTACATCAGAGAACATGAAAACAAAAAGGCATCTTAAGGGTCATGATTCTAGTCTAACTCTCCTTTGCCAATGACAAAACAGTGGCTCAAGGATGCATTGTAAGCCCTGTGCTGTGACCCAGTCTACAAGCAGTCTTGGTCCTTCAGTCACTAGAAATTGAGATGGTTAAGTACAATCTAGTCAAGTTTTGATTCATTACATCAGCCAAGGGAATAGGTGATCCAATGCTAAGCTTTATTAGCGCCATAGACCCTGCTTTTCATTAATATGTACACATAACAGGGGGCGCCTGGGTGGCTCAGTGGGTTAAAGCCTCTGCCTTTGGCTCAGGTCACGATCCCAGAGTCCTGGGATCGAGCCCCACCTCGGGCGCTCCGCTCAGGAGGGAGCCTGCTTCCTCCTTTCTCTCTCTGCCTGCCTCTCTGCTTACTTGTGATCTCTGTCTGTCAAATAAATAAAATCTTAAAAAAAAAATGTACATACAACATGATATCTTCCCTATTACTGCCAATAAACCACGTTAGTCATATACTGTATGTTTTCTTATATATCTTGTTTGTAAGTTTTTAGCCTTTTCTATGAAAAAGGGCTATTTCCTAGAAGACTCTCGAGGTTAGACACTCCTGTGTCATCAAGGCCTACCTCATCAAGGCATTCTACAGCAGTTCTGACGCTAACTCCCTGGAATTAATGCCCACAGGTTAGGGCTCAGTCCCAGATGACTGCCTCCATTTCAGATGCTAATCATAAGTCAGGGCTCCATTTGACTGGCCAGTGTACCTTACTTGGTATTTTCAGTTTTTTCAAAAGGATACAATTCAGGAACAGCCAAATAGAAGAGATGTATAGGGCGAGGGATGTGGGAAGGGTGTGGAGCTTCCGTGACAGCAGTCACCTCATTAGCCTAAACTCAGCTAGGGTTGAAAGGGGCTTGTTTTAGGAGCTCTGTGCCAGAAATCAGAACAAAGAACAAACTTATATTTTCTTCTGTCACAATATAACACTACTGATGTGTGCATATGATCTTCTTCCCTGTTACTGCCATCAAACCACATTAATCATACAGTGTTTATTTTCCTGTATGGTGCTCGCATGTTTTAGAGGACTATTTCCTAGAAGCCTCTTTGGGTTAGACAATCCTGTATTATCAAAGCCTTGTCAGAGCAGCCTCCTAATGGTTCATTATTATCAGATAATTTGCTCAGGTGGGCTCTTTGGCCCCACAAATATCACACGTTGGCCACAAACGAAAATATAATGGTTGGGTTTCCCCATGATCACTGTGGTCTTCGTTTCTTCTTACCTAAATACCACCATCTTCCTCACATGAAGGCTTATTAATATATGTATAGTGTCTCTGAACCCTCAGGGCCCCTAAAATGTTTGCAAGGGGTCCTTGAATCTGTTTGGATATATGCATTTTCTCAAAATTCAACGCTCTCATTGGCCGGTTTGCCAGGGCTGGTATAACAAAATACCACAGTCTGGCTTACTTAAACCACAGAACTTTGTTTTCTCACCGTTTTGGAGGATAGAAGTCCAAGACCCAAGTATTGGCAGGTTTGGTTTCTTCTGAGGCCTCTGCCTGCCTTGCAAATGGCTGTCTTCTGTGTCCTCATGTGGTTTTTTTTTTTCCCTCTCTGTGTGGGTGTCAGAATTTCTTCTTATAAAGTCAGGTTGGATTAAGGCCCACCCTCATCTTAATCACCTTTTTAAAGACCCTCTCTCCAAATATAGTCCCCTTCTAAGATGGGAGTTAGGACTGCTGCATATGAATTTGGGGGAAAACTGTTAATCTGGTAACATCCCATCCCAAACACCTGCTTGTCCTGCTAGTTCTTCAGATCTCATCTGGGATGCTCCTTCCCTTCAGAGGCCCCTCCCTGGTCCTCCCAGATTGGCTTAAGTGGCTTTTCTGCTCAGGTCATCCTGTTCCTGCCCCTGTCACAGTTCTTGAACTTGTCAGTTTACTTGCCTCCCTTCTCAAACAACCTGAAAGCTCCTTGAAGACAGGTGGAGTCTTATAACCGTTTACAGTCTCACTGCTGAGAATATGGAGGAGTGCGGTTGGTTCCCCCCTACTTTACAGTGGCATCTCATACTTCAAAGTTTGGCATCCACTTAGACTGTAAACTCGTTCGTTATCTTTTCTCCCACTTTCCCAGACCTGCCTTACCAATCTTTTTTTTTTTTTTTTTAAAGATTTTATTTATTTGGTTGACATAGAGAGGTCACAACTAGGCCGAGAAGCAGGCAGAGAGAGAGGGGGAAGCAGGCTCCCTGCCGAGCAGAGAGCCCTAGTCGGGCCTCGATCCCAGGACTCTGAGATCATGACCTGAGCCGAAAGCAGAGGCTTAACCCACTGAGCCACCCAGGCGCCCTGCCTTACCAATCTTAACGAGGGTCAGATTGCAACCCAAATCTCCAGACTCCCAGTACAATCTAGATTGCCCTGTTTCTCAAATTCTTTGTGTTCATGGTTAAGGGGGGGAGTGTGTCACATAATAGTCATTACAGTAATAACAGTGATTACTTCATTATTATTGCAAAAGGAAAGCTATAGGAGGATTTGTGTTGAGAGCTGATGTGTACACACACACTGTCTTTCCCCTGGTCCTGAGAGCGGAGACGTAATTGGCAGGGAGCTCATTACTGTATATGTGGGAAGGTCATATGAGAAGAGAAAAGCCAACCAACTTTGAAGGACTCATGCCTGACAATGGTATCAGATTGGACATTGTTTATCACCTTTATCATAAAACAGTCTTTGTGATACTAAGCTATTTATGTATGAGCATTGTACATTATATGGTATTTTACACGGTATTTTGAAATAACGATTATCAACCTCTCCCCACTTTTATTTTTTTAAGGCTTTTGCTCATGTGTCCAAGTTACTGTCACAGTGTAAATTTGATCTGTTGGAAGAACTTGTGGCCAAAGAGGTGAAG
The DNA here is from genome assembly GCF_002288905.1 of Enhydra lutris kenyoni. NCBI lineage: Eukaryota > Metazoa > Chordata > Mammalia > Carnivora > Mustelidae > Enhydra > Enhydra lutris. Next base: position 12,005,647 of record NW_019154085.1, read on the forward strand.
TATACTTTTAATTTTCCTTTAAAAATAAATGTATTATTCTCCTGCAATAGAATAATACATGTTACCTTTATTTATGCTTAAAAGTAGTATGTGTGCCATCAGCCGAAGTAGAGTCCCTGTATCTTTACTTTTGGGTACTTTGGGTCATATAAACGCATAGAATGATTTGCTACTTAAGGAATAAGTAAGCAAATGCGATATTTTTCAGTTGTGTTTATACTGAATGTGCTGTTAGGAATTACCTATTGAACAGTTTGATGCCTTTCAGCCTTGCTTTTGAATATGAGTAAATATGGTAGTACATTTAAAAATAGGCATAGAAAAATTCATTCCGTAAGGAACTCATCTGCTTTTTGAAAGGCTTTTGAAGATTCAGCGGGTGAACTATGATTTGTTTTTTCCATACTTAGGTGCTCCATGTATTGAAGGAAAAGGTCACTTCACTGCCTGACAACCATAAAAATGCCCTTGCTGCTGACATAGATGAAATTGTATACACATCAACAGGAGACATCTCCATTTACTACGACGAGAAAGGTAATGCTAGAGCGTAGTCAGTTTAAATGATAAATAATGGCCCAGGTAAGCTAATCTAGTGGGTAATCATGAAATAGTGGGGATTTTGTTGGTTCAAGCAGACTTCAGGAAAAATAATACATTCATTCTTTCAAGACCTAACTCTGGGAGAGTTAAGATATGGTAATAACTTAAGCTCTTCTATCTAGGACCTTTCTCTACTACTGTTCATTCACGAGAGACGGTATCATCACCTAAGTTCATGAAAATTGTTTAAGGCTGCTGTCATGTCTCAAAGAGAAAATACTTGGGGTTTCAGATTTCCTAACTTGAAGAAACAATTCAGCATTACCTTTTAAATATATGTTAAATGTATTTTAAATATATGTTAAATAGAAGGAATAAAAGAAAAAGTAGATAATATCAGTTAATGACTTTTTTGAAAGTAAGACTGGCTGTGGAACTCCCACATTGGATTTGTTTGGAGACAATGAAAAGGTTAAAAGGAACTTTAGTAGTTATTTCGTTCTTCTCCTTGGCCGATGCATACATTTTCCCTATAGCATTCCTAAAAAATGTATTGACTTCATTTATTTCTTCTAAAATATTTGCAAATGTATTATGTGCCAGGCACACAGGAAATCTAGCTTTTGCTTACATACTTTGCAATGCAGTTCTGATATAGGACTCTTTAATGTTTAAGCATTTTTCATACACATGTTAACTTAAAACATTTCTATAGATATGTTTAGTGATAAATATTTTCTTCTCCCCTAATATTTCAAATTGCATCTCAGCATCATGGTCACAACCTGATTTTAACATACTACATTGTTGTAATCATTAGGCACATAGTAAAGTGAATTAGGGTACATAGTACATGCTCAAGAAATCCTAACTGTTATTTCTGAGATGCAGAGAAGAAGGCAAATACGTCATCAACGTTAAGAGAATGTTTTAAAAAAAAGTCACCGATGTTAGTATCATACTAGACTAGACTGAGTATGAAATATGATCTGTAACAACTGTGTAGCTATTGCCAACTTCTATTTCATTTTGGATATATGGATGATAGATTTTTGTGATTTGTATTTGTATGTGTGTATGTGTGTGTTTTTTCTCTAAGGAAGGAAGTTTGTTAACATCCTGATGTGCTTTTGGTATCTAACCAGTGCCAACATCCCCAGTGAAACTTTAAGTGGAGCCAGTGTGTTCCAGGTTAAGTTGGGGGATCAGAATGTGGAAACTAAACAGCTTCTTAGCGCAAGCTATGAGTAAGTCTAATCTCATTTCATTGTTTCCTTTCTCTAGAAAATGGAAGGTAGTATGAAGGAAGTATGAAGGTATGAAAGCTAAAGGGAGCTTTAGGAAGAAAAGGATTGACATTTAACAAGTTATTTAAGAAGAGAGAAAGTCATAAAGACATACTGGACATGAAACAGAAGTGTTGAGAAGTTAGAAAGAGGTAATATTGCTGAATTTAATTAAAGGGCGTTGAAGCTGTCTATTGCTGTGTTATAAACCACTCCCAACTCAGTCACTTCAAGCAGCTGTATATTTTGTCTGCTGTTTTACTGCTCAGGAGTTTTGGGAAGGCTCAGCTCTGGGGTTTTCTTTGTGGCAGGGGCTGGAGGATTCATTTCCATAGTGGCTTTGTCACTCACGCGGATTCCCTTGGTGCTCCTTGACTTTTCCACATAACGTCTCATTCTCCAAGGCCTCTCTTCGTGGCTTGGGTTTGTGGCAATCTCAGGCTATTCACATGTTTTATGTGGTCATTGGCTACACCAGGTAAAGGACTGTGCCCAGGATGGGAACATTTTCACCTTAGTCTGCTTGTCAAAGCAGTCCTAGGACCCGCACAGTTGAAAGGGCAGGAGAGACTCCACCTCTTTATGGGGCAAAGCAGGGTCACATTGCAGAAGAGCATGTGTGATGGGGCATATGGTTATAACCATCCTTGGAAAATACAATCCGCCACAGTTGGCACATGGACCATCTACTCTTTAGACATTTATTAATCATTTCCTGTTTACCAGGTACGCTGGTAGGGGTTCACATATAAAATTGAAGTGTTCCTATGTATAAAGAGGTACTGTCTAGTAGGTTAGCAACTTATTTAAAAGAGACACTATCGTGTTTTTTTGTGCTAATAAAATTTGGAATAGTGAACAGGTCAAGCAAGTCAATGGAGACATAATTTAATATTCATTTAAAAGAAGATACTATTATGTTGCCAAAACTATGTAAACTTGATTTAAAATAACAAATCCCGAAAATGACCTAAGAAAGAAAATATATTCTGTTTCACTAAGGTAAAAGGTAGCCTTACTTTTTCACTTTTCTTGAAAGGACTGCTTTTTTTCTTTTTCCCTTTTTTTTTTTGAATTTTGTTTTATTTGTTACTATACAAAATCTGAATCATCTCCTTTTAAAGACATCATATATAATTAAAGAACGATATAACCAATACCTCTGCTTCTTCTGATTTTCCTTATTAAGACCACAGACAGTTCATAAACACTCTTATTTCCAAGACTGATCTAATGTATATAAACCAAATTCCACTAAAGTACCCTTTCCATTACGATGGTCCAATTTATTTTTCTTCATATTAGACATTTGTGATAGCTATTATTTAACGGCAGAATAATAATAATTACTATTATTATTATTACTATATAATAATAATTACTATTATTATTATTACTATATAATAATTATATAAGGATAATTACATCCTTCTCCTAAGGTTGGCAGTTCTTGGACTGTCTATTAGTTGATTAAGATACTCATTTTAGGGGCACCTGGGTGGCTCAGTCAATTGTGGTCGATTCTTGATCTCAGCTCAGTTCTTGATCTCAGAGTCGTGAGTTCAAACCCTACATTGGGCTCCATACTGGGTGTGGAGCCTACCTCAAAAAAAAAAAAGAAAAAACTCATTTAGTGGAGAATATTATTGTAATTTTGTGAGGATTTTTTTGTGATTGAATTGGTAAATTAAACTTGTTTTGTTTTGATGTTTATTTATGATTAACCATTAGCTGTTGCTAAAAACTGTCTCTAATGTACACTTGCAAATTATATAGTTACCCAAGAAATATTTGGACTAATGTTAAGATTCATATTATTTGTAATTTTTTGCCCTAGATTTCAGAGGGAGTTTACACAAGGAGTAAAGCCTGACTGGACCATTGCACGGATTGAACACTCAAAGTTACTAGAATGATCTTTCTTGGAAAAACCAGCTTATTGGACTTCTGGCAATTACTATGAAAAATTAAGGAAAGAAATTTTGGATGAGTTGATCTTCACTTAGTCAAGACTGTGGCTCACTTTTGTATTATTTTGAAATATTTCTTGTAGTATATCGGCAGGATACAATAGAGCATTTTCCACAGATGCCACTTTCTATAAAAGAGATCAAAGTAAAAAATGTCCAACAACCCATTGTTGGTGTCATATTCCATGTCATTTCTAATGTTACTTGTACACAAACTAATTTTATAGGCATAAAGAAAGTATTGAAAAAACTACACACTTCTAAATAAATAGTCCTTAAATATTTGTCATTAATACATTTAAACCAGTAGTTCAAGTACGTCTAAGATTTATTTTTAAAAATCATTGCTGCTATTTGATTACTTCTGGTCACTAGCTAGATGAGAAGGACTGGATGGAATTGTACCAGATTGGTCACAGCAGAACCAAAAAGATCAGTGAACTTACTGATCTGAAAAGATCAGAAGCTTACTATAGCACCAAAAGAAAAAAATAACAGTAGTGCCTTAGCCACCTATGGGATAATAACAAGTCCTCTAACATACTTGTATTTGGATTCCTAGAAGTTTGGGTAAGGGAGGCAAAGACAATATAAGAAATAATGTCTGAAATTTTTCCTAATTGATGAAAACTATAAACTCACAGATCCAAGAAATTCAGTAAGTAGGGTAACATAAAGAAAACCTCATTAAGGTATACCATAATCAAATTGTTGAAAACCAGAGAAAATTGTAAAGTAGCTAGAGGAGAAAAAAAACCCATTCTTTACAGAGAAGGACGATATTTCTTTCCTCCAACTGCGAGTTAGAGACCTTGTTACAACATCTTTAAAGTGTTAAAAGAAAAAGCATATTAACCTAGAATTCTATATTCAGCAAAAATACCCTTCAGAAAAGGTGAAAAAAGGCTTTTTTCAGACAGGGAAAAGATGAGTGAATTTGTTGCCAGAAGACCTGTTTTATAGGAAATGTTAAATGCTGGGACCCCTGGGTGGCTCAGTTGGTTAAAGGTCTGCCTTCAGCTGAGGTCATGATCCCACAGCCCTGGGATCGAGTCCCTCATCGGGCTCCCTGTTCAGTCTTTAAAAAAAAAAAATTGTTAAGGGCCAATCGACAGAGTCCAGAAATAGATCTATGCCTATTGGATAATTGGTTTTTGACAAAGGCGCCAAAGTAATTGAGTGATGGAAAAGTAGTCTTTTTAACAAATGAAATAACTATACATTCAAATGGGAAGTCACCTCAACTTTTGTCTCACACCATACATGATTTTAGTGCAAACTTTGGATTCCAAAATGGGTCATAGACTTAAAAGCTAAAATTCTAGAAATTGTAGAAAGAAACTTTGCTATCTTGGAATAGACAAAGATTTCTTAGGACACACAAAGCACCAATTGTGAAAGAAAATAAGTAAATTAAAATATATTGAAATTAAAACTTAAACTCTTTGAAAGCAGAAAGAAAGTGAAAGCTGGGTCACAGATTGGAAAAAACACTTGGAAATACTTGGAATATTTGACAGAGGACCTCTATTTGGAAAATACAAATAATGCTTATGAAGCTCAATAATGAAAAGTTAACCCACTAAATATTGGGCAAAAGATTTGCATAGATTCTCCATGAAAGATACTCAAGTTGCCAATAAACACATAGAAGGGTGCTCTATATCCTTAGTCAATGGAAAAATGGAACTACATGCAGACAAAACCCACTACAGACCCACCAAAACGGCTTCGATAACAAAAACTGCCAGTACCAAATATTGGCGAAGATCTGAAGCAACTGGAATTCTCAAATATCGTTAGTAATAATGGAAAATGATACCAACAACTTGGAAGATATTTTGGCAGTTCCTTAGAAAGTTAAGCACATGCTTTTAGGATCCAGCAATTCTGTTTCTAGATATTTATCCAAGAGAAGTGAAAACCGACATCTATGCAAGGTGTTTTATGTGACTGATCATAACTTTGTTCTTAATGACCCCAAACTAAAAAGACCTCCAAACGGTTCAGTAGATGAATGGATAGACAAATGAGTGAAGGAAGCCAGATACAAAAGAGTACTTAACTGTACAATTACATTTCTGTGAAAGTCTAGAAAAGTTTAAACATGTTCGTTGTAGCATTATTTACAATAGCCGAGACACCAAGTTGGAGGCAAGTTATTTTACCTAAAGGGACATAAATTTGGTTTGACTTCTAGCTAGTTTACTTTTTAAAGCTCTTTGAAAATGTTCAGTTACATGTTGGAACTCTCCAAATTGGCAATTTTCCATTTCTTTGTACTTTCTCTGATTAAGTCCCCTATTTTGGGTGTGAGCCCGTTGACAGAGAACAAAGCCCCTTTCAGGTGTTTGGTGTATGGTGTCTCCTCTGTTTAAAAGTTTCCTGAATGGGGCGCCTGAGTGACTCAGTGGGTTAAGCCGCTGCCTTCGGCTCAGGTCATGACCTCAGGGTCCTGGGATCGAGTCCCACATCGGGCTCTCTGCTCGGCAGGGAGCCTGCTTCCCTCTCTCTCTCTCTCTGCCTGCCTCTCTGTCTACTTGTGATCTCTCTCTGTCAAATAAATAAATAAAATCTTTAAAAAAAAAAAAGTTTCCTGAAGTTTATTCTTAAAGTCTGTTGCTAATATATCCTCACTTCCTTTACAATTTTGAATCTGCCTTCAATTACACGTAAAGGAAAGACTACATGTCCCCAAGTCATGCATTTCATATATGTATGTTCCCCTTTCAAAGCCATTTTCTTATGTACAATTGGACTATTTAAATCTCCTCCTGCTCTTCCCCATCCTGCTACTTTTGATCATTTTTTTGCTTTTTGAGAGGCTAGCAATTAAGCAAGCTAACTATAGATAGCCCAGGAATGAGCATATATATATATATATATATATATATGGGATTTAATATATAAAATATATCCTATTATGTATGTGCTAATATATATGTGATCTATATTATATATAATAAATATATATCTTCTTATATATGTGCTAGAGAGGGAGAGATAAGGGAGAGATATTAGGGAATTGGTTCATAGGATGTGGAGGCAGGCAAGTTAAAAATCTGCAGGATAGGTGGGCAGGCAGGAGACTCAGAGAAGAGTCAGTGCTGCAGTTTAAGTCAGAAGGTGGTCTCCTGACAACATTCATTCTTACAGGGGAGAGGTGTGGTCTTCTTTTAAGGCCTTCAACTGACTAAATGAGGCCCACCCCATAGTATGGAGGATAATCTGCTTTACTCAACTCTGCTGATTTAGATGTTAATCTCATCTAAAAATACCTTCATAGAAACAGCTAGAATAATGTTTGGTCAAATATTTGAGTATCATGACCTAGTCTAATTGACTCATAAAATTAATTGTCGCAACTACGATATAGACGACATACTCTCCCCTTAGAATCAAAATCATGAACGTTTTGCTATATTGTTTCATCTCTCCGCCTCCTTTTTTTTTTTTTTAAGATTTTTATTTATTTTTTTGACAGACACAGCGAGAAGGAACACAAGCAGGGGGAGTGGGAGAGGGAGAAGCAGGCTTCCCGCCAAGCAGGGAGCCCAGTGTGGGGCTCAATCCCAGGACCCTGGGATCACGACCTGAGTGGAAGACAGAGGCGTAACGACTGAGCCACCCAGGTGCCCTCTACCCACCTCCCCTTCTACACACACAGTTTTTATTTAAAATATTTGAAAGTAAGTTCCAGACATTGTATATTTCACTCCTAAATATTTCAACATGCATTTCCAAAAATAAGGACATTATCCTATGTAAATATGAATATTAGCAACAATTCCATAATATCATCTAACATTTAGCCCAAGTTTAAAATTCCACCAATTATCTTTTTTTTCCCCACCAATTATCTTTTAACCAAGATCCAATCAAGGTTCACACATTGCATTTAGTTATTATGTTTCTTAAGTTCTTTTAAAAATTTTTAGAATATCCTTTTATTTTTATGACCTTGTAATTTTGAGGAGTCTAGGATGGTATAACATATAGCCTAGTAAATATATAGTATGTCCCATATGTTGAATGTGTTTGATTATTTTATTATGGTGTCATTTCTCTAAGCTGGCTGAAAGGTCTAGAGGCTTGATTAGATTCAAGTTAAACATTTTTGGCAAGAATATCTTACAAGTGATTTGTGTACTTGATATTATAGAACAAATATGTACATATATATGTGTGTATATACACACACACACATTACACATACATATACATACACCATACCTAGCAGTACGCTTATAATAGTCTCCAGAAATGTTTATATCCTAATGCCTGCAACCTAGAATATGTTACCTTACATGGCAAAATGGGAATTTGCAGATATGATTAAGGATCTTGTGATGGGGAGAATATCCTGGATTATCTGGGTGAGCTCGATGTTATTGCAAGGGTCCTTATAAAAGGGAAGCAGATAGGTCAGGGTCAGAAGGAGATGCAGTAATGGAAGCGGAGGTGGGAGTGATGTGAGGCCATGAAAGCCAAGGAATGCAGACAGCATCTAGAAAGTAGAAAAGACAAGAAACAGATTTTTCCCTAGAGCCTGCAGGAGGAAAGCAGCCAGACTTCTGACCTCCAGAACTGTAAAATAGTAAATCTGTGTTGTAAGCCACTAAGATTGTAGTAATTTGTTACATTGGCGACAGGAATTAATATACCAGATGATCCTTGCATGAATTCTACCATAGTCTGCAAAATAATGATTCTCTAATTCTTTAACACACCTTCTATTGGCATTCTATAAAACAGTGCCCCTTCCCTTCAAAAAAAGAAATCACCACTCATAAACTTTAGTCATCCAATGTAATATCAATGACAGTTACTATTCTCCTGATGCTTAAATAGCCCCCAGTTTGGCCAGTGGGAGCCCCTGTAATTTGTTCACTGTGACAGGTGAAGACTCTTATGACCATAGTAGTCAATCCTTACATGGTTCTGTATTTTTTGGCATAACAATATGTCCCAGGATCTTCATGTTCATTTCCCGCCTCAGACCTGAAAAATCAGTGTTCTGTTCAAAGAATCATGATTTCTTTTCAGGGTGATTGCTATAGACGGAATGTGTCCTTCCCAAATTCATATGTTGTCATCCTAACCCCCAGTATCATGTCATTAGGAGATGAGGACTTCGAGAAGGATTTAGTCATGATGGTGGAATCCTCACGAGTGGGATTAATGTCCTCAAAAAAGAGATCCCAGAAGTTCCTTTGGCCATGCGAGGACACATCTACAATCCAGGAACAGGGTTCGTACCAGACACTGAATCTGCTGTCCCCTCGATCTCGAACCTCTCGCTCTCCAGAACTGTGAGAAATAAATGTTGTTCCAGTCTACGGTATTTTTGTTACAGCAGCCTGATTGGACTAAGACAGGGCATGGACAAACCAAGCTTTGGGCATTTTGAAGCATCTTAGCATTTAATATATGCAAGAGAATGCTCATATTTATATATAGATTTGAGACTTGGGTCATTTTTCTAAAGTAACTTTGGGTGAGTTAAATGTAGACTGTTTGCCTTTATTTCTGTCGACCTTATTTAAAACAATTCCTCCCCCATCACTCTCTATGCCCTAAACCAGATTTATCTGCCATTGTAGTATATATTACTTTGTCGATTTATTCCATTGTCTATCTTTCCAACTAAGGGAAGGGCTTTATCTTGTTCACTACTGTATTTCCAGGGCCCAGAACAATATCTGGCATATGGCAGAACTTAGTAAATATTGCTTGAATGAATAAATAAATGAGCAAGCCTCGCCTCTATTGAGTTTCCTAGCTCACATGGCAGGAATATTTTCCCTCTTGCTTTTTTTGGTGTCCCAGCAACCTGGATGTGGTTTCTTTTATCATGTACAAACCCCTTCTCAATGGGTAAATGATATCACTTGGTAAGTGACCTTGCTTTTATAGTCCCATAATGAATGTCATTTATCATAAGTACCACACGGTGGCGCTAATTGTGCATGGAATCTGAAGGCCAGGATGGGCAGTAACATTTGACAGGGTCTGAAGTCACGGAGAAATGGGAGAATTGCTTTGCTTACTGACAGATTTTTGTAGGTAGATGTGTGGTAGGAAACCGCTTAACAAAAAAGCCTCATGAACAGAATTTATTAATGTTAAAGGGGTTAAGTGCGTGAGTCAAGTCAGGGGGGGAACTTACCCACATCTCTCCTCTTACTGTTGGAACCATAGATTGCATCATTCAGTTCTGCTGTGATCACTCCCATCTTCAGAAGGGTTTGTTCTGGATGGGGTAGTATATCAGTCAGGATAATGCCGATTATGCTGCAGTAACAAATGATCTCCAAATAGCGGTGGATTGAAGCCATATATATATGTAAAATATGCTTTTTGTTCACACGACTTATCCAATAAGAGATGCCTGGGGGCTCTGCTCAGCAGCGATACCGTGTCACCTGCCCTCCTGGACACAGCTGACGGGCCGCCACTACCTGCTATGATGCGAAATGAAAACTACAACTCTGCAGGGGCTCACATGAGCAATTAAATACTAAACTTGGAGTGATACAGCTCATTGGCCAGGACATGACCCTGCTCAACTACAGAGCTCCATCAAATGCAATTAATCATGTGGCTGAAAGGCAGGGATTGAGAAGCATTTGGTGAGCGGTAACGATCGGTACCACATGAAGCAAGGAAATACGCGCCTTGTTTTAATGCTAAGATTGGCTATTGTGGAGCCAGGATACTATTGCATCAAAAAGATCGAGAAGCTCGGCAAAAAAGAAAAATAAAAGGGACTTCCCAGATCTTCTGGTGACTTATTTTCAGCTGAGGATTATTGATTACTCCGCTGTAGGAGCCTGAAGATGAGGGGCTCTATTAATGTATACCAGTGATTGCAGATGCCTTAGAGCATAGAACACCTGAATTCCATTCTCTTCTGTGATGAGACCTGCCACGTGTTTTAAAACACCCTTTGGATTAATGGGGGCACCATGTGGATTCAAACTAAGACCTTACATAGTGTCAATCTTATTATAAGTTGTTCATTGTTCCAAAATAATAATTCTAAGAAACTTAGATAAAATGAGACTTTATGAGAGTACTTAATCTTGGCCCTTCAATCTCAATTTAGGTAGATCATGCAGATATTGGTGTATCATTTAGGATTAGTTCTGACTGCATGAAACAAAAACTTTTAAGACCATGACCTAAATAATACAGAAGTAGTTGATTTCTCTCACACATAAAAGAAATTCAGAGATAGGGGACTTCGGGCTGGTATGTAACTGCACAGAATCCTTCCAGTCAGGCTCCTTCTAGGCTCCTTCCAGTCAGCACTGCCTTCCTTAGAGTATGACCCTTGCCCTCATAGTACAAAATGGCTGGTAAAGCTCCAGCCATTATATCTATATTCTAGTGTCAGAATGGGGGGAAGGAAAGAATAAGCAAAGGGTATACATCAGCTGTTGTTTAAGATGCTTTCTCAGAGATCACACAAAACACTTCCATTTAATTTCATTGGCTGGGAATTAGACATAGGGTCATATGATGTTTTGCTAGGACTGGGAAATACACTCTTCTTGCTGGGTACATTTTATTGCCCAAATAAAACTAGGGGTCCTAAGACTAAAGGAAGAGGAGGAGGCAACTAATAATTTGTCCTAATTGGGTTACTTGAGTCATGTGTCGGTGCGGACTCTGGTTAGATGGCCGACAGGTTTGCTTTTCCAACTTCACTGACCGAGACCACCACATACTTTCCAGCTGGGGTCTTGTAATAGTCCTAAACATTACCAGCTAATTTTTAAAACCTGGATGTAATACAGCACCTAGAGAAAAGTCAGAGCCCACAGCTGCTTAAGAATGCTCCAAATAGTATGGAGGGCTCACTTCCTGTTGTTTATGCCACACACACATTCCTGCCTGGAGGACTCTGGATATAGTTTATCCCATCTTCAAAAATAGAAACCTCTTGACTGTCCTCCCCTTCCCCCATTCTATAAACCAATCAGGCTATGGGACATTCTATCAACATTGACTTCATTTACTTGCTTAACGAATTACAACTCTGGTTCAATTTTGTATGAGAGCTAGTTAAAGTATCCTGTGATACTTTTTGCCTTTTGTGAAGAAATCCATCAGGAACCGTGGAAAACGTAGATAATCAGATCCTGTGATGAGCCTTCCTTAGCCTCGGACTGAACATGGGGAACTATGGGCAAAGCTGTACAGGTTCAGCAGAGCACCTCCCTGTCCTCCTCCCCGCCCCTTATCCTGACTTAATTGATTCTCAGAATGTGCACTGTAATATAACATTAAAAGCGCCAATAGAGCAAAGTATGGTTTATCTCAAAAAGGAATAGCCAAGGGGCGCCTGGGTGGCTCAGTAGGTTAAGCCTCTGCCTTTGGCTCAGGTCATGATCCCAAGGTCCTGGGATCGGGCCCTACAGCAGGCTCTCTGCTCGGCAGGGAACCTGCTTCCCTTCCTTTCTCTCTGCCTGCCTCTCTGCCTGCTTGTGATCTCTGTCTGTCAAGTAAATAAATAAAATCTTTAAAAAAAAAAAAAGGAATAGCCAATTCCAATAATTAACCTTGTTAACTAATTTATTGCTAGGGAAGAGACTCCCCATTATTGCTCCCTAAGGAGGAAATAAACACAAACTTTAAAACCAACTTAAAATTTTTACCACACAACAAATCACATATTTTAGTTACCATCAAGTACTTTTAGGCACTATTTTTTTCTGAGGAGTAACACCAAGAAGTAGCATTGTCCGAAAGGAGCCATTCCATGTGGCCTTATAGGAATTTTACTTGCCTCCCTACCTGCCCCTTCCCACCAGTCGCTGGCCTCCCATTCTTTCTCTTCCTCACGCACATCCAGGTTGTCCCTACCTTGGCATCTTTGGAAGAACGATCCCTTTGCCAGTTAGATGCTCTCTGTTCAGATCTTCACTGGCTGGTCACTTCTTGTCATCCAGGTTCCAGTTTAAATGCCTCCTCCTCCATGAAGACTTCCTGCTTGTCTGACCTAAAGCAGTCCGACCTGATCATGTTCTGCTGTTTTATACTCACAGCATTTACTGTCACCAATAGTTTCTTTTTTTCTCTTTGTTTATTGTCTGGCCTCCCTCTGCTAGGATGGGGGCTTCCCATTTCAAGGTAGTGCCTCATCATATCTGGGAAAATATCCTTTATGTCACCGGTGTTCAGTTTAGGGCAGAGTTTCTCAGCCTTGGTACTATGGACACTTGGAGCTACATGTTTCTTTATTGTGGGAGCAGCTGTCTTGTTCCCTATAGGGTATTTAGTGATTTCTCTGGCCCCCTAGTTGCGACAACCAAACACGTCTTTACATTGCCAAGTGTCCCCTGGGGAACAAAATTGCCTGCAATTGAGAAACACGGGTTTAAGCTATTGGCAGCTGCGTTGTGTTAGGGTTCGGGAGGTGATAGTGTCGTCTGAGAGGGATAGTACCTATCGTTTATTGATTGCCTCCAGATATTGGGCAATGTTCTATGGGTTCTACATATAATCAATGCAACATCCCTTATCATAGGTACTATTATTATCCTCGTTTTACAGTTCGGGGAACTGAGGCACACAGTGATTGGTTAAATTTTCTAAATTCACACCGTTCATATGTGGTGATGCCCGGGATTCAAACCAGACAACAGCCTCCAGAACTTGGTGCCAAGAGGAACGGGCACTGTTGTAGGCATCTCACCGCCCTACATTGGGTGGAAGGGACTGGGCATCAGATGGGCTCCCATCCCTCCAAGCCACACAGCTGTTCATCCAGCGACCATGGGCAAGTGACAACTTTCCTCTCCAAGCCTCATTTACATCTGCATATAAGAACAAACAAATTAATTAAAAAACCCCATGCAGAGTTGCTTTAGGTGATTACAATGTCTATCTGTAAACACCCTGGTTTGTGACACACAGTAAGTCCCAAATTCATTTCTGCTCTCCTTCCCTTCCCCTTGGCTCCATGCTCCAAGTACTGAAGGCAGGTCCTAAAAATCTTGGTTAGACAAATCCATGGGGATATCTAACCTTTAAACAATCTACAGGATTTTTGTTGTTGCTGCCCAGGAGCAGGTGAAAGTAGCCCTCTTCAAGACAGCCTGCCCAGCTGACATCCTCGTCTGCTAAAGACCACTAGCCACAAACCATCAGAGCTTCCCAGGAAGCCACACAGAGATTTTAAAACTGTACTGATTGGCTGACGAGTAGCTTCCCAGCTTCATTTCTTGATGTGAGTGAATGAATTGCCTGACCTATTGTTTTCTAACACCACCAATTACTGGAGTTTGCAGATGACTGGCTTGAGCTCTTTGGCCAGCAGGGGCCCTCCTTTGCCAACATAACCGAGTCAGTGCTCAGGCTGGTGGGCAGAGCCCCACCGGAAACTGAGTACCTTTGAAAAGTTTGCTTAGAGGAGGAGGAGCAAGATGGTGGAGCAGTAGGAAGCCTAAATTTCATCTGGTCCCAGGAATTCAGCTAGATAGTTACCCAGCCATTCTGAACACCTACAAACTCAATAGGAGATGGAAGAGAAGAGTAGCAGCAATTCTATGAACAGAAAAGCAACCACTTTCTGGAAGGTAGGACATGCAGGGAAGTGAATCTGAGACGATAAATGGGACGATAGACCGTGGGGATAGGGAGCCGCTGTCAGACGGCTCCTGGCAAGCAGTAGAGCAGCGGAGCACAGAATCAGAACTTTTAGAAGTCGGCTCCACTGAGGGACGTCGCTCCAGAGGCTAAGCGAAGGGTGAAGCCCTCGCAGGGACAGTGTAATCTCAGAACTCAGGGTCACAGAAAGGCCAGGGGTTCCTGAGTGGCAAAGCTGCCAGGTATTGAAGCAAGGAAGCCGCAGCAGAGATGGAACCAAAGAGTGGGCTCTCAGCTCAGGGTTACCTTAAACCATGATCCAAGGCACAGTTGGGCCACTGCCCTTCGAGCAGGTACCCCACAAGTGGCAGTGCAAAGAGACCCCCTTCTTCCTTCCCTGGGGGGAGTGGCATGGGAGCACATGGCAGGAATCTGCTGGGTTTGGAACCTCTAAATGGGGCTGTGTGCCAGAGATAGGAATGCTCGGTCACAGGCCAGGTGAGCATGGATTGCGGCTGGAGACCAGGGAGATGGAAGTGATTCAGCGCTTTTCTCTGAGGGCTCACTGAAGAGTGGGGGCCCAAGCTCTTGGCTCCTCTGGGCCAGAGACTGGGAAGCCGCCATTTTCATTCCTGTCCTCCAGAGCTCTACAGAAAGCATTCAAGGAACAAAAGCTCCTGAGAGTGAACCCGAGCAAATTACTTAGCCCAGTCCCTGGCAAGGCTGGTGCAATTCCATCTCGAGCAAAGACATTTGAGAATCACTGCAACAGGTCCCTCCCCCCAGAAGATCAGCAAGAACATACAGCCAAGACCAAGCTCACCGATCAATGAGAACTACAAAACTCCAGTGCTAGAGAAATACAGCACATAGTATTTATGGCATTTTACCCATGATTCTTTAGTCTTTCAAAGCTCATTTTTAAAATTTTCTTTATTTTATTTCTTTATTTCTTTTTCTATTTTTAAAAATTTTTCTTCTTTCCTTTTTCAAAAAACATCAATACCCTTTTAAAAATCTTTTTGAATTTTCATTTTTACAGTCATATTCTATCCCTTCATTGTATTTAACCTTATTATATATATATATATATTTTTTTTCTTTCTTTAAAAATTTGGGATACAGTTTCTTCTAACAGACCAAAATATACCCTAAATCTAGTGTATGGCTTTGTTCTAGTCTCCAGCCTGATCACACTCTCTCTCTCTCCTTTTTTTTTTTTTTTTTTTTTAGTTTTTTTCTTTCTTTTTTCAACCAGCTTCTTATCTTATTAATTCCTTTTTAAAAATCTTTTTAAATTTTCATCTTTACAGTCATATTCTGTCCCTTCATTGTATTTACCCTTAGTTGTGTGTGTGTGTGTGTGTGTGTGTGTGTGTGTGTGTATGTTTTCCTTCTTTAAAATTTTGGGACACAGTTTCTTCTAATGGACCAAAATACACCCCAAATCCAGTGTGTGGTTCTGTTCTCTTCAGCAGCCTGATCATATACTTTTTTTTTTTAATTCCTTTCTACTCCCCGTCCCCCCATTTTGAGTCTCCTCTTATTTCTTTAGTGTACATTTTTCTGGGGTCATTGTTACCCTTTTAGCATTTTGTTCTCTCATTCATCTGTTCTTCCCTAGACAAAATGACAAAACAGAAAAACTTACCTCAAAAAGAAGAACAAGGGGCAGTACTGACTGCCAGGAACCTAATCAATAGGGACATTAGAAAGGTGTTGGAACTAGAGTTCAGAATAATGATTATAAAGATACTAGCTGGGCTTGAAAAAAGCATAGATTATACTAGAGAATCCCTTTCTGGAGAAATAAAAGAACTGAAATCTAACCAAGTTGAAATAAAAAATGTTATTAATGAGGTGCAATCAAAAATGGAGTCTCTAACTGCTAGGATAAATTAGGCAGAAGAGAGAATTAGTGATATAGAAGACCATGATGGAGAATAAAGAAGCTGAGAAAAAGAGAGAAAAACAACTACTGGATCAGAAGGGAGAATTTGGGAGATAAGTGATACCATAAGATGAAACAATATTAGAATGATTGGGATCCCAGAAGAAGAAGAAAGAGAGAAAGGCAGAAGTATATTGCAGCAAATTGTAAGAGAGACTTCCCTAATCTGGGGAAGGAAACAGTCATCAAAATCCAGGAGACACAGAGAACCCCCTTAAAATCAATAAAAATACGTCAACATCTAACAGTAAAAGTAAAAGTAAAAGTCTCAGAAACAAAGAGAAAATCCTGAAAGCAGCTCAGGACAAGAAGTTTATAACATACAAGGATAGAAATATTAGATGGGCAGCAGACTGATCCACAGAGACCTGGCAGACAAGAAAGGACTGGCATGATATATTCAGGGTGCTAAATGAGAAAAATACACAGTCAACAATACCATATCCAGCTACGCTGTCAATGAAAATAGTAGAGGAGAGAAAAAGCTTCCAGGACAAACAAAAACTAAAATAATTTGAGAATACCACATGAGCCCTATAGGAAGTATTGAAAGGGGTCCTCTGAGCAAAGAGAGAGCCTTAGAGTAACATAGACCAGAAAGGAACAGGGACAATATACAATAACAGTCACCTTACAGGCAACATATGGCACTAAATTCATATCTTTCAATAGTTACCCTGAATTTATTGGGCTAAATGCCCCAATCAAATGGGCATCACAGGGTATCAGACTGGATTGAAAAAACAAGACCTATCAATATGCTGTCTGTAAGAGACTCATTTTAGACCCAAAGACACCTTCAGATTAAAGTGAGGGGGTGAAAAACCATTGACCATCCTAATGGACAACAAAAGAAAGCTGGGGTGGCAATCCTTATATCAGATAAATTAGATTTTAAGCCAAAGACTATAATAAGAGAGGAGGAAGGACACTATATCATACTTAAAGGGTCTGTCCAACAAGAAGATCTACCAATTTTAAGTATCTATGCCCCTAACATGGGAGCAGCCAATTATATAAGCCAATTAACAACAAAATCAAAGAAACATATTAATACAATAATAGTAGAGGGGACTTTTAACATTCCCCTCACTGAAATGGACAGATCATCTAAGCAAAAGATCAACAAGGAAATAAAGGCTTTAAATGACACACTGGACCAGATGGACATCACAGATATATTCAGAGCATTGCATCTCAAAGCAACAGAATACACATTCTTCTCTAGTACACGTGGAACATTCTCCAGAATAGATCACATCCTGGGTCACAAATCAGGTCGCAACTGGTACCAAAATATTGGGATCATTCCCTCCATATTTTTGGACCACAGTGCTTTGAAACTAGAACTCAATCACAAGAGGAAAGTTGGAAAGAACTCAAATACATGGGGGCTAAAATGCATCATATTAAAGAATGAATGGGTCAACCAGGAAATTAAAGAAGAATTTTAAAAATTCATGGAAACAAATGTAAATGAAAACACAACTGTTCAAAATCTTCGGGACGCAGCAAAGGTGGTCCTAAGAGGAAAGTATATAGCAATACAAGCCTTTCTCAAGAAACAAGAAAGGTCTCAAATACACAGTCTAACCCTACACCTAAAGGAGCTGGAGAAAGAACAGCAAAGAAAGCCTAAACCCAGCTGGAGAAGAGGAAAGTTTGCTTAGAACAGAGGTTCTAAATTTGAGGGCCACCCATCTCTGTGGATAGAATTCTGTGAACTTTGGTGAGGAAAAAACTGTGTGTTTATTTTCAATATCCTCTTATTAAAATTTAGGATTTTCTTCAATTATGAATGTAGGCAACAAATCATAAGTTATTTATAGATCCCACCATAGGGGCTGCAGAGATCTTGAACTATTGCTTGTATCCCTCATGTCTTCAAAATTATGGTAGCAAGAGGACCTGCTGCTGGAGCTTGTGATTTAATACAGTAATAAAAAAGCACATATGGACCATATCATACATTTGTTGCTTTTGTTGTTGGTATTTTAACATTGACATCATTAGTTTGCTATTTTATTTTACATTTTTTTTTAACATATTCTGAAAAGAGGTCCATGAGCTTTACCAAACTCTCAGAAGTATTCATGGTGCAGGGGTGTCTGGGTAACTCACTCAGTTACACATTTGACTCTTCATTTCAGTTTAGTTCATGCTCTCAGAGTCATGAGATCAAGCCCCATATTGAGCTCTATGCTGAGCATGGAGTCTGCTTGAGAGTCTCTCTTCCTATCCCTCTGCTCCTCCCTCTGCTCATGCTATCTCTCTCTCAAAAGAAAGAGAAGAAGAAAGAAACAAAGAAAACCATGGTATAGAGAGAAGTTTAGGAACACTTGGCTGAGAGGTCACTAGGCTAGTTTCTGGAAGAAAGAAGTTAGTCTTCAAAGGATCTTGATACTTAATAATTTTTAGTTGTGCCTCACTTCTTGCCCTTCCATCTCCTCTGATGACATAAAGATGTGTCAAACATGTCAAAACTACTAGTTACAATGCTTGGCAGTGTACAATTTATATCAGAATGAAATTTTAGTGTATTCAGAATTGTGTTGACTAAATTTTAGACCATTCAGGATGCTAGTCATTCTGGCCTTGGGGAGGAAGGGGCCTGGCTTTTCTAGCTATCTCTGACTTCACATTTTTTGCTATACTTGGTTGATTTCCAGGGCTCAGGAATCACCTGAAATCATGAGTTTCTCTTCATGCTCAGCTCTGAGAGATAGAGTCACTTTTCAATGAGAAAGCCTCAGCTCATGGGAGTGTTGCTTCCAGATTCTATTTCTCTTCCACTCCTGTAAGAAATATTCTGAAATACATATATCGGAAGTGGGGATGTGGAGAGTTCCTTTCCCCAGATTCTTCTGTTTCTTTTCCCTCAGCGAAGTAAAGCCAGTCTGGGCCAGGTGTCTAATTTTCCCAACCAAGGCTGATAGCTTATCCTGGATCTTGGCCCTCAGAGGCACAGAAACCAAGCAAGCTCACACAAGTAATTGTCCCTTTAGCACTTTATCCTCTCCCTTTCTGAATCTCCTACTTTCTCTCTCCTGGGTCTTTATGCTCTCCCTTCGCCTACTACTCCTCAGGCTTGCCCTTTCATTCCCAGAACAAAAAAAAAAAAATTTTTTTTAACTCCCTAGGAAAACAATGGTTCCTGCAGCAGCAATAGTAACAAAACCAATAATAATTCCTTTATTCGTTAAACATCTGTAACATGCAAGCGTTGTATGAAGTACTTCTCATTTAATGCCCCAAACAGCCATCACAGGTTGATGGTGACTATACCCCCAACCCATTCATGTCTACTTGCAACCTCAGAATTTAACAGTATTTGGAAATTAGGCCTTTGCGGATGTAATTAGTCAAAAATCAAGATGAGATCATGAATTAGGGTTGACCTAAATCTAACGACTGATGCCTTTATAAGACAAGGGACACAGAGAAAAGAAGGCCATGTAAAGATGAGGCAAAGATTGGAGTTATGCTGCCATAAACCAAGGTATGCCTGGGGCCACCAGAAGCTGGGAGAGGCCAGAAATGATTCTTCCCTAGAGCCTTCAGAAGAAACTTATTCTTGCTAATGCCTTGATTTTGGACTTGAGCCTCCAAAAACTATGAAAGTAAATGTTTCTGTTATTTGAAGCCACACACTCTGTGGTACTTTGTTACAACAGCCTTTGGAAACTAATAAACCAGCCAATGAGAGGGGTTTTATTGCTCCTCTTTGTCAAATGAGGACACCTAGGCTCAAGAGGCTATATACCTGCATAGATCTGTAGAGCTGGTAGACCTGGGGCTTGAGCCCTGATCAAAGAAACCCACCGTGCCTTCAGTAGAAATATTAGATTCAATTAGTTGTTGACTTTGATGGTTGGTTAAAGTAATTTCATTTCCACGTTTGAGGGAGACATTGGGCACATTGTAAAGAGGGTAGAGAATTCCCGAAGGACCCTCCCCCAACCCAATCTATCTGTAGGGGGAAGAAAAGAAACAGGAACAGCTCTCCACCTCCTTGCTCAGCTGTTGCTGGAGTACTGACATGGAACTATGCACTCCAGGACCATTCCTTGGGAAGGCTTTCTCTCCCCTCGCTTTCTTACCCAAACTCTTTCTGGGGCTCTACAGATGTTCAGATGAAGAATCATGATCTCTCTCTGAGGCAGGCCTCTTGTTATTATAGTGAATGCTCTATTTCCAAGGAGATAGTGTCCAAAAGGCTAGTGGGAACTTTATCATAATCCCAGTGTGGCACTAGAAATGTTTTGGCTAAAATCATCGGAGGGTGAACAGAAAAGGCTGGCTTTGTCCCAGGTGCACAATTTTTTCTTCCCATAGGAACATTTCTAAGAAAATGGGTGTCTGTCCTTATAAAAATCACTCCATTCCTGAGGCTCTTAGGGGTTTTGTCATATTCTACATATCAGGCCCAGTAGTACGGTGTGAAGTTCTTGGGGACACTGGACACCTATGGGCCCTAACAGCATGGTGGGTGGCTAGGCTGTGACTAGCTTTGGTGACATTTTCAGGGATTCAGTGGTATCAGGTCATTTGGCTGAGGGGCTGGCAGTTTGTTAATGTCCCTATCCCTAGCTTGTCAAGAGTTACAAGGTTACACAGTGACAGGAGCATTTTTATTTAAAAAACAAGATTTCTAAGACAAGATCAGTTTTAGCCTTGGCAGCCCTGGTACTGTCACTATAGGTAAAACTCATCACAAGTTCAAATCCCAGCTCAGTTCTTACCAGGTGGGTGTCCTCAGGCAAGTTCTTAAGCATCCCTGGTTTCTGGACCTTTCTGTTTTGAAAATGCCAACCCATCTCAAAGGCCTGTGGTAGACTGAACATTTAAAAGCCAAACAGGATATAAAAATGGGAAAAAGCAAAGTAATAAAAAAAAGTGTGTTATCCCCTCCACAATAATATTAAGGGTTATAGTCAGAGGTGGAATGACCACAGAGCTACACCCCAAAAGCAAGAAACAGATTATCCTAAATGACTTTTTTTTCCCTAAAAAGCTGTTGATCCCCTTCCTTTTGTTTCTCATCTAATTCCTAGCAGGGGAATGGATGGTGGGGAATGATAACCTCTATCGAGCTGGCAGGTTTTGTACTTAGGTACAAGATGGTGCTATTATTAGTCTTGTGAGATCAGGGGTCTATAAATATGTGAGAGAGACTTTCTTTGTTGTTATGTTTTAGTCAGGGCCCTTGAGTTCTTTTGTGTTAGGATCCTAGGGTCTTGCAGAAACAGCCTTCAGCACCAGCTGGTCCAAATTCCTCAATTTGACAGAGAAACAGAGGCCAGAGAGTCATAGCCTCTTCAGGCTTCATTTGCCTCATTTGTAGAATGAGGATGACAGTCCTAACCTCAGAGGGTTTTCTGTACTGTAGGGCCTAGAAAGGTGTCTGGCATGTGGTAAGCCTCACATGAACAAGTGAGAGGTAGCAAACCTTGTAGAGAAGAGAAAAATCTCTGTATCAGACAGCTGAGTTCATACTCTGGTCTTCATCCCCCTCCTTCTTTTGTGGCCTTGGGTGAATTAACTCAAGTCCCCTGTCCTCACAGAACTGTTGGAAGGATTAAATTAGTTACTACACATTAAAAAAACAAAACCAAAAACACTTAGTGCCTGACACCTGATAAGCACTAGACAGGGATTAATTCTTACTATTGTTATTTTAAAAGAGATTACATCACTTATATAAGATTGCGCATTTAGTGGCAGAGCCAGGGAAGGTATAAATTCTGTTAGCTCCGAAGTGCAAGTGCGTGCACTCCCCACCAAACCAACGCTCCTTTCCAACGAAACTAGTTAGACACTAGCACAGCTCCTCTTTGAGGCCATTTCCGACTCCTAGGATTAGGGTAGACCTGAATTGTTTATTTCACCCACGAAGATCCTAGAGTTTGCAATACAACTTAGTAGGGAAGCTGTGAGTAAAGTGCATCAACACGCTGTGCGCAGTTCCCAGGGACTGAGAGAGAGGCTCTGCCCTTTATCTCCATTAGGGGGCGCCAAAGGGGAGAGAGGTGGCAGGAAGAGGAAGAACTAGCCGCTTCCGGTCCTTCCTGTTCCTGTGGGGGTGGCCCTTCTGCCTGATTCTTCCCGGAGGCATGGATTTCAGCTTTGTCATTTTTCGAGCCTTCCCTGACACCTCTAGTGGGAGATCTGAACTCGTCCCCCAAGTTCCTGAGGGGCCAGCACGGGCCAAGCTCTCTTGCACACTTTTGAAATGTAATGATGCCGACCTCCCTTTATTCCCCCGCCCGAGGTGGTGGGTGCTTAGTGCAGTTAGTGCCTCTTTTACGCTTTTAATTCTTTAACGCCTAGTTAAAAATTCCTTATGTTAAATTCTCACTACAAAGGAATTGGGGTGGTTTATGTCTTCTGAGACTCTGGCAGATACGCACGTGAGCATGCATTTACAAAAATAAAAAATAATCCACGAATGGGGCAAATCAGAAGCCCTCAATCATCTCCTCTACGTTCTCACACTCCATACTGGATGTGGTCATGCAGATGAAGTCTTTTCTGAGTGTCTATCAGTTACTCCATTCCCTGGAGGAAATCCGTTATTAGCAGGTGTCTGTCCTTCCAGAATTAAAAATAAACAAATAAAAATTTACATACATATCTGCACACAGTCATATATTGTAGAGTAGGATTATCTAATGAAAATATGATGATATAATGTAGCACAAACACAACGATATATTAGCATTTAAGGTCCCTTTTCTCTTTCTTAAGAAAATTGATTTCTTCCATTTTTTTCAAATCTTAATTAGAGTTAGACCCCAGCTCTCTCATTTTAATTATTCCTGTTTTATTTCCCCACTCAAAATGCCATAGTCTTTCATTTTTTTCCTTTGTTCTTGATGTGACTTATGCTAGGTATAAGGCAAACGCAGAATAAATGGTGTCAACGAAGAGAAGAGAATGCCAGAAGAGCTCAGGATAGGAAGAAATCACTTGCAGCTGAAGAAGCCAGCAAAGACTTCTTAGAGGAGAGAGAATTTGGGTGAATCTTGAAGGCTGTGTTGGACTGGAAGTAAGAAAAAAAGCCAGAGAGAACATTCAACAAGCCTGAAGCATGGGATCTAGATTCTCTCACAGTGAGAGACTTGCCTTCGGCATCCTCTAACAGGATTACACAAAATTTGCAGTGAGGTTGGTCCAAAAAAAAAAAAAAAAAAACCAACAGCAACAACATGTCCATACAATAAAACTATGAGATGGACCCAAGGAGAAAAATACCTATTTCTAATCTAGAGTGGGATGACTCTCTACGGCCCATGTCAACATGCTGTAAGATTCATTTTCTTCTTTGTTTATGCTTCCCACCCGTTCGGACAGTAGCTCCATTGTCTCCCCCCTTCCCCATTCAACAGCCCTCAAGGCCCCTCCCCACTTCAAAAAGCCCAAACCCTCCACCAACAAACAAACAAACAAACAAACAGGAATTTTATTCTTTTCTCTTCTTTTTTTTTTTTACATTTTTCACCTGAATTTGCAGACCCAGGTCTTACATTCAAAAATCAAGCAGCCCTGTTGCATTATCATTTGTAATCCCTTTAGATTTTGCCTTAACATCTCAATGAAATTCTCTCATAAATCCCCTTCTTTGCTGACCAAGTGCTGTGCAGTTGCTGATTTTGCAAGATACGTGCTAATGTAAAGTATGTCTCCTTTGAGTCTCTTTATCACTTGGTTGCTCTCTGCTCCACCTTCTCCATATTTATGTCCTTATCAGAGCCGCACACAGTATTTCAAATGAGCCTCAGTGTTCCTCCCGCCGGGCCAGAATATTGACGGTAACCCGATAGCCCATCTCAAAATTGGTTTGGGCGGGGGAGCGCTTCTTTTTCTCATTGTGGTTAAAAGAGCTTGCCTTGTAAATGCCAGAATATATTTGTGCAGATTAGGGTTTTTACGAAGAACGGTGTCACATGCTTTCTGGAAAGGTGTTTAAATGATTTGGAGAGTCCGCTTCAGCCATGAACATGTTCTTTGCGGCTTCACCTCGCAGGTTTGGAAGACAGTTTCCCCACTGAAAATGGGTGCTGATTTCTTTGTAATTAAACCTAACTTTCTTAGCAATTCCTACATTCAAGCTGTGGCTTAGCGCTTCAAAACACTTTTCCCCTGCTGTTGAAATCAGGAAGCCCATGGTCTCCCAGATACTCTCTAAAAGCCTCTCTTAACAGAGAAGAAGCCTTCACAGCTTCTGTCTTATTCAGCTGTTGCCACCGATAATTTCAAAGACATATTCACAGACTCTGCTCGGCCTCAGGCAGCTGTTCTGCGGTTACTTGAGTGTTTGTGGGAGAGTTGGCGGCTTCGTGCCTCCTTTCAAGTTTCCACTTGCATGGAGGATTGTCTGTTTGAGGAAGGTTTTGTACTTTCCCCCCAACCCTCCCCCCCGGGGGGCAGGGTGTTTCCTGTTTTCCTTGGGAGGGCTCTGCGCTACGTGTAATCATTTTTCCATTCCAAGTGCCTTCCAGGCCGATTTACTTAACTGTTTTGACGCCTTCTCTGTGTCTCAATTTGCATTTCTGCAATCCACTTTTGGTGTCTGTTTCCTACGGGCAGAGCGCATTCCACTTGTGTCTCACCCCTATCGTCTCCCTCTACTCACTTCTTCTGTGCCCAAGCCGCCTCCTTCCAGACCCGAGACCCAAAACCTCAGTTTCGCTTTTCTACTGCTTGGACTGATGTCAAGATGATTTATAAAGCACTCTGGTCGCCGTGCCATGGGCCAGCGATAGCATCGGTCTACCAGCTTCTGGACGGCTTACCTGGACCCGCCTGTTGATTGAGACCACTACCAGAGGCAGCTCCTGCCCCGAGGTCCATCCAGCAAGTCCCGGTTGATAAACCAGTCATTGACGATGGGCGTCGTTTCAGTCATCATGGCCCCATGCGCCCGTGGCCCTGTTTTGATTCACATTCACAGACTGCAGCCACCCGTAATTAAATCCTGTTGCTGTGGTGTGAATTTTTTATCTAGTCCTATTTAATTCACCTCTCTCTTCTTTTGGAAATCTCAAGTGAGCTTCAGGCTTCGTCCTGTAGATCTTTTGTCTATTTCTGAAGCTAAAGCTAGATTGATTACACATTCTGGCCTTTGAATCCTTTGTGCTAGTCCTCATGCCAGGAATAAAAAGCAACCTATTACCAATCTTGTTTTCCTCTTTCTTTCTTTGGCATGATCCACGGTTTTTCAGATCACTGCAATCCACCCGAAAATGGTTGAGTGTTCCCCGAGACCAGTGCCTCTCAACTGGGATGATTTTGTTCCCTGGGGTCCTTCGGTGGTTTCTGGAGACATTTTTGGCTGTTTACAACCTCTGGGGAGCGTGATACTGGCTTCTCGTGCACAGAGGCCAGAGATGCTGCTGAACGTCCTGCAATGCACATGATAGCTTCTCACAACAGAGGATTTTTCAGCCCGGAATTTCAATAGTATGGGGGCTGAGAAGC
The DNA here is from genome assembly GCF_002288905.1 of Enhydra lutris kenyoni. Classification (NCBI taxonomy): domain Eukaryota; kingdom Metazoa; phylum Chordata; class Mammalia; order Carnivora; family Mustelidae; genus Enhydra; species Enhydra lutris. Next base: position 12,031,473 of record NW_019154085.1, read on the forward strand.
CCACCCTTAGACCTAGGGTTCTAGATGCCCTTAAATGTGGTAATGATATATCTCCACACGTCCCTTCCCACATCCCTGATACCTGTTCTCTGGGTTCAGATGCCATCAGACTATTCCTTAATAATAGATCTCTACTTCCAGCCCCAGCTTCAGGTTTAGGCGTGGGAATGGTTGCAACTGTGTGTGCAGAGCCCAGATTTGCTGTTCATCCTGGCTACTACCCTCTTCACTTAGTTACACGTGATTCTTTTGACCAGAAAAGAAATAATACAGCCAGCCTGTGGACATTCACTCATTCATTCATGGGAGTTTTTCGAGGGTCTATTATGTTGAGCACTGTGCTAAGTGCTGGGAGACAAAATCAAAATGCTCTTTTGCATTCTTGGAATTTACAGTCCAGTCAGGAAGCCTGGCAAAATTCAGGAAAGCATTATGAAAAAAGCCCAGTGCGGTGATACAGAGTAATGGGAGGGAAGGAGAAGGGGGCATGGGAAGTGCTTCTTGGCAGGGGGGCGGGGGGGTCAGAGAAGCACTCTCTGAGAGGGTGACATTGTGGCCACGAAGGATCCAGTCATGCAGAAGCAGAGATGGAGGGCAGAGCATGTGCTAAGGACCCCAGGCCAGAACGAGCTCAGCTTGTGGGAGGGACGAGCATGTCCATCCCACAGCGAGCAAAGGGACAGTGGACCTATTTCAGGACAGAGAGAAAGAGGAGGGCTACCCCATGCAGGTGTTTTCAAGCCATAGGATACAATAGATTTTATTCAAAGTGGTGTGAGGTTTCCTCCATCCCCCATAACCACGTCAGTCCTTCCTCCGCTCATTCTTCAACAGCTGTTTCCACAGTATTAGGTAAGTGATATGAAACAGTCCTTCCAACCTGCACAGACGTTCTGAAGCTGCCAGTGCATTGGAGGTTTTAGTAGGATAGAGGTTATCATCTGATTTGCATTTTAAAAGATGATTCTGGCTGATGTGTGGAAAATGGGAAAAAGAGAGAAGATAAGGAAGTGTCTGGAATTGCTGTCACCAGTCTAGGTTTGGGCTGGGTTGGTGGCAGTGGGGATGGGAGAAGGAGGTGTGTTTGAGACTATCTAGATAGATGTCTTGCTTATGTACTGAAGTTGGAGCAAGGGGAGGGAAGGGAGGAACCATATTCGTGCCTGCAGTACTATAGAACTCCTCAGTGAAGGAAGTAAAAGGACTTTGGGTCACTATTGACTACAAACATCAGTCCAGAAGCCCCCTAAGTCCTTCTGGATCTCCCAAGTGAGTTATGCTTGATGGCAGAGAAGAAGAGACTGAGGAGGAATTCATTGAATCACGAACTCTGACCAAGTGACTTCTGCTCACCTAATCTAGCAAGGTAGCACTCAAGAAGACAAGAGGCAAAGAAGCAATAGAAGTGTGATAGTGTGAAAAGAAGTGTGAAAGAAGAATAGAAGTGATAGAAGTGTTGGTGGTAAAAGCCTTGCAGAGAACATGAGTACAGCTCTCCTTGTCAGAGGGACTGCACTGGGCCTCCAGTAGACAGGCCCCAACTTCCTTCAAAGACTTGGCTTACAAAGGAAGAATGTTGGGAAAGGCAGTGAGCTGGGGCAAGGATTGGCTCTATTTGCCATTTGGGGGTAAGAGGAGAGCCACAGGAACAGCAATAACCCCTCGTTTCTCCACCTTACCATGGATGGTGGGATGGTCCTATCTCTATTCTTTCTAGAATACCTGGCATGTATCTCACTCAGTAACCCACAGAAATACTGATGCTGACCATTCCATTTATAACACCATTCCCCATTAATTTAAGCAAGCGAGCAATGGCTCAACCTCTCTATAAAGTATAAACTCTTCTGTATTTAGAGAGCAGGTATTCTTGGCTTGAATGGTCTAGAATACATCAACTTGTGCTTACAGCAAAAGAGAACCCACATCAACTGCAGAGTGCACTTTGCTCTGCGCTCTGGGGAGTCAGCTGTTATGTTCCTTGGGTAATCTAAACACGACCTTTCCAAATGTTTTCATCTAGAGCAAATGATTTCAATCTCTTTCACCAGAGGAACATAGTTCCTTTTATTATTTTCCTTATTCTTTCTGAAATGTGTGAGGTTTCCTGTGTGCTTGGAGCTGTTCTTTGGAAATCAAGTCTGACCATTCCCATTGGTGTTCCATACTTTTACATCCAAATGGGGATTCTTATTTTTCCTTGGCTCTAATGTTAGCTTGGATTTGTGTGAATGTCTTTAAATCCTTTCTACAGCTCACAGTCTACCAGATTTGGTTACTTGGGCTACCTGAGCCAACGTATAACAGGTACAGCGAGAAGGGGTGGGGGTTGGGTGGCTGCAGACCCAGTCAAGAGGAATCTTGACTCCAAAGTTATGACTCACTGAGAATCAAATCTGTGGGCCTCTGGCCTTTCCACAGGAGTGTTTTGGAAAACAACCAAAATAATTCCCCAATCATCTCTATTTCTATCTCTGTTTCTGTCTCTGTCTCTATCTGTCACTCTAACATCTCTGTCTCTCTCTATGTCACTAATAATGTATGCACTTGTAGCAATCAATATACTTCTCTTAATTGGGGCACAGAATAAGTAGGTAAAATAGAGTAAAAAATACACATTTTTTTTTTGAATCAAAACAACCTGAAGCTATTCCATTTCTAAGGGAAATTTCTAAGGCCTGTTTCTTTATGTGTATATTTGAAAGGCAAGTGTCACCTTTCCCCCTCCCCATATGCTCCCTCCCACCGCCCTTTGGTTTAAAAGAGCAGGAAGAGAGCATTAAGCTGCTCTCCAAAACCAATGACAGGGAGAAGCATGGGAAAGGAGAATAGGGGCCATGAAATGTCACCCGTGAAAAATCACCAATGGCAGGGCGGCAGCGGCGTCTCCAGAACTTGTAAGGACAGGAAAGTTCGATGTTGACATTTAAAGCTGTTGTTTCCCTAGTGCTGTAGTGTAAACAATGTTGCTTCCCTCGCCAACTAAGGTTCCAGCACCTCTGCTTTATCCTCAAACCCTGGTCAGGTGGTGTTTGAGGCCAGTGAGACAGAGAAAGCCGTTTCTCATCTGCGGCATGTTAGAGCAGAAATCTAAGAACAGCTTTATGAGAAGAGTGTGAATGAGGCTGAGAATTTACAGGAGCAGCAAATTAAAACCAGAAGTGCTCCTGAGAACATAAGACACCAGGAATTCGTAAACATCCTGGGGAGGACATTGAACTTTTGCAGGAAAGAGAGTTCCTCTCAACTGTATGTAAATCTGAAGGAATGGGGACCTCAGGCTGATATCTGAGTTATTTCACATCCATATAATTGTGAAGTAGGACCAGATACCTTAAGATTGCACTTGTAATTTGACAGGTGAAGCGCATCTGAGTCATTCCTTCATTCTTCAATAAATACAATATAGAGCAAATGTTGGTACCCATACCAGACCCAGGAGCATATGGTGGTGAACAGGACAGACACAGCCTCTAGTTTTATGGAATTAACAAGTGTGTGGGAAGAATAGAGAAAGAGGTGGGAGAGACAATAAATATTTGAACAAATGGTCAAAATAATGATAGATTCTACTCAATGTTAATTGCAGTACTGTAACAGAAAATACCAAGGTGGGCTATTTTATGTAGGGTAGTCAATAAGGTCTCTTGAGAAAGTGATATTTAAGCTGAGACCTAAAGGCTGAGAAAGAATCCTCCATTCAAAGAGAAAAGAGAAGAACACTCCTCGGCAAAAGGAACAGTAATTGAAAAGGCCTGAGGTGGAAGGAAATTGGAAATTTCTAGGACTTCATGGAAGACCAATGACTGAAAGTTAATGAGAAAATTTGAAATGGTTATGAAATGAGGTCAAAAACTTAGAAATAGCCTTTCAAGTCTTTGTAGGCCGAAGAATGGAGTTCATATTTCCTTGAAGCCCAGTAGGAAGCCTCTGAAGGATTTTAAGCAAAGGAATAATATCTCCTGATGCTGTAAAGAGAACGGGTTGGCAAGGAGCAAAAGGGGAGGTACTAAGACAAAAAGAAAGGCTACTTCAGACATCCAGGTGAGAGATCATCCGAATAGTGGCCATGAGATGAAGAGTCATGAGCAGGTGGGAGTATGGTTTGGATTGGACATGTGATTAATCAGATTTGCTGATGAATTGGATGTAGAGCATGAGAAAAAATAAGGGAATCATTTATTCAACAAATAAATATTGAGTGCTTACTCTGTGCCAGTCACTGTTCTAGTTGTTTGGGATACATCAACAATGAAAATAGACAAAGATCCCTTCCAGTGTGTGGAACTTAAATTCAACAAGGATCACTGGCCTGAACAACTAACTGGGTAGAAGTGTTACGCCTTTTTCTTGCTTGAGGAAGGCTAAAGAAGAAAGAGGGGCTTAAGGGAATCAAAAGTTCCATTTTAGCCATTTGCAAATGTCCATGAGAAACTCAATGGAGAATTCTAGTAGTGAGCTGAGTCTACATTTTGGGGTGAAGTTGGAGGAATATTTGTGAACTGAGGAGTAATCAGCACATAAATGGTATTAAAGAGATCTAAACCCATGAGAATGGAGGAGACATATCTGGCCCTCAATAGAGTATGAAGAAAAAAATGAGGCTCTGGACTGAGCAAGGAGAACTCCAATATTTAGGGATGGATAGAAGAGGGTAGACTAGCAAAGGAGCCAGAGAGAGGGTGATTAGTGAATAGAGATGAAAACCAGGAGACAGCTGATATTACAGATGCCAAGGAGGGAAGGTTAAAAGGATAGTGGTCAATGTCACTGAAAGCTGATGTGAAGCCAAACAAGATGAAGATAGAAAATATACCCCAAGATCTGTCAATGCGAAGATCTTTGGAAGTCTTGATAACAACCGTGGCAACAGAGAGAAAGAAACGGAAGCCACAATGGATTGTGTCATGGAGAGAATGGGGATGAAAAAGAAGAGACAGACATTACTGACAATTATTCTAAAAGGCTGTGAGAAATAGGATAGTGGTTGGAGGGTGATGCAGAGTAAGGAGAGGATGTCCATTTTGTTTTGGTTGTTTATTAACTGGGAGATGACAAAGTATGTTTGTGTGGTGTTCGGAATGATCCAGTCTGAGGGAAGCGTTCATGGTGAAGAGGAGAGAGGAGGTAATGGAAGGAAACCACTTCAAGGACTGGGATCTGAGCCCAAGCAGAGGGCTGGCTGTAGGGGTCCTTGCCCTATGCCTGGAGGAAGAAGAAGAGAAGACAGAGTCCCCAAGTGTGCCTTGTTGAGGAAGCAAGTCAGGATCAGGAGCAAGCTCTTCTGTGTCTGCCACTCCAGGCCTCCATTGTTAACTGGACTGGGTGTGGCCAGGCTCCTCTGGCCACAGCTAATGTCACTGGCCAGAAGCAGCTGATAGAGGAATAAGGAAGGATGAGCTGCAAACACATGCAACAATCCAGAAGGAAGTTTCTGAGGTTCCAAGTTCTCCAGGTAGCCCTGCATCCTGCTCTAATCCAAGAGAAGATTTTTGTCACCGTGGGGGTGTTTTAGAGGGCCTTCAGGATCAGGGGACATTCAGTTACTAAGACCACATGTTTTCACAGCTGTGGATTTACCGTCCCCTGGACCAGCCAAGCCCAGGTCATCTGGACCGAGGTATCACTTAGCCAACAAGCAGTTTTTTGTGGTAGGAGAAATTAAAGACTTCCTCTGTATGTCTCCCTGGGGCAGGGAGAATTTGATGCAGGCCAGGCAGCTGCTGAGAAAGGACATTCTGGGGCTGGTGAGAAAGAATTGGATAAGTAAGGGTGGGGCTTAGCCAGAGTTACAAATAGCAGCAGAGAGGGAATTCGTTGTTGGGAATGGTGGGGGTGGGCAAGGGTTATCAGATACTGCAGGTCTTCCTGGGTGAGTCCTACACATGACTCAATGTTTCCAGTCAGGGAGAAGGGACAATGGAAGGAAATAACAGCTTGGATACCTGACTGGGCCAGAACTGCTCTAGTGTTTTACACGTACTGTCTTGACTTGAGCCTAACAGCAACCCTGTGAGGTATTTCCCCCTCCCCTTTATTTCACATGCAGGCAAATTAAGTCTCAGAACGTTACTGACTTTGCTCAGTGTTTCGGACTCCATAACTAGTAAATAACAGATCTGGAATTTTAACCTGTTTCTACTTGGCTCCAAACCCTGTGCATTTGCCATAATGGCGCTCCGTCATGGTGGGCCTATAGTGAGTGGTAACTGGTGGAAAGGACAGATCCATGAGATCATCGTTCTGGTGAAGGACTTACCAGGTGGGGCAAGTTGGTGCTGGGATTCAGCCTGAGTGGCCATGTTGCTGGTGTCCCAAGGGATCTGAACTAACATCTTTTCTTCCCTAAGCTGTTGCATGATGACATTCGGAACACTTTCATCAACAAGCTCCCAGAATGTCTTTGACTTTGAGGGGCTAATCAGAAGGAAAAGGACAGAATCTCAAAAGGAAGACTCTGCTCCCTATTTTCCCCCCTTTTCCTCATTTCAACTCCCTCTCCTTCCCAAATTTGCCGTATTGGGTCTGTAGGATTTAGAACCGTCCCTCCACCCAAGAACTGGATTAAAGCCCTCCCAGGACCCATTTAGCCGAAGCAAACCTCGTATGAGTTAGCCATGCAGAGCACATCCTCAGTGTTTACATGTTGAATAGTTTATGATTTGCTCTACATCTGATCAGGCAGAGTCAACTACCAAAACTGCTGATCCGTGGAAACTTCACAGCCTTTCCGGGCATAATAATGGCTACAGCTCATTCAAAGAGAGAAATAGCCTTTGATGAGCAGAGCAAGGACAAATTAAGACGTGACTCTCACCCAGTATCTAGATAGTAGCCTACTGTTGCGGGCTTCACTAGAAAAGAAATGGGATTGGGGAGTGGGGGAGGTTTCCGTCACCCCCTCCTAAACAGCAGCAGAACCAGGGTGGAAAGGTGTCCAGACCACCGAGGACTTCTCAGTGTATCAGAAGCAACGAGAGGCTGTTGCTAAGGCAACTCTCTCTGTTACGTCTTCTCTTCCAACCTGTGGCAGAGTCCCTAATTGTCTAATTGTCCGTACGTTTCCGTTCTTTTCTTTAGCAATCAAATCCCTCACATTTAGGAGAGTGAGGAGGAAATCCTAGTTGATTGGAATATATGCTATATTTCCCAGCCTCTTGCAGTCAGATATGGCCATGTATCTAAGCTCTGGGCAATGAGATGACAGTAGAACTGTCCCATAGGACTTCTGGGAAATGTTCTTTTTTTTTTTTTTTTAAAGATTTTATTTATTTATTTGACAGACAGAGAACACAAGTAGGCAGAGAGAGAGGAGGAAGCAGTCTCCCTGCTGAGCAGAGAGCCTGATGCAGGGCTCGATCCCAGGACCCTGAGATCATGACCTGAGCTGAAGGCAGAGGCTTTAACCCACTGAGCCACCGAGGTGCCCCAACTTCTGGGAAATGTTCTTAGAGGGAAAGGTATATACTTTCTTCTTCTTCTTTCCAGCTTGCTAGGATGTGGTTGTGATGACTGGAGCCTGAGCAACTACTTTGAATCATGAAGTGGAAACTGTTATTCAGAATTATAGAAGCAGCCTGGGCTCCTAGGGATTGTGGCACCAATTTTGCAGCCTCGACTGCCACTCTCAAAGCCACTGATATTTTTTGGCCCTTGTAGTCAAATCTAATCTATCTAAGTGTACTTCCCATAAGCACCTGATGGCCCCTGGAAAGCCATGTATCCTACGAAAACGCCGTATCAGGAGAGGTAGAGGCAACCACCTTTGCACCATGAAGAGCAGTGATTCCAGGGGTACTGCAAAGCTCCACTGTCTTTAACAACATTTTACCATCTGTCAGCTGGTATAGAAAATTCCACTTAATCTTGTTTCTTTAGCTCAGTGTTGTTCGAGTTTCTGCTGTTTGTAGTTTTTCGATCAAACTTTACATCCATATTTCTAGAGGTTTGCAGAACATCTCCGTATGGGGTTCTGCCCAGCTCTTCAAATTGGACACCTCTAAAACCAGACGTCTTGGTTCTCTCCCTCCTAACAGCCCCTCAGCATGGAAGAGAAGTTCGGTTCTGAATTTTCAATCTGGACTTCAAGTAGACTAGGAGGGTATATATGTCCAGGTAAGGTAATAGAATGTGCCTTATTTAGCATTAGTTGGCTTAGTGTATAACTTGAAAACATTTAGATGTACTAGAAAAGGATCTCCATTCTTACTTCTACTTGCGGCCCAGGTACTCCAAGTGACACCGCCTGGGACGCAGGGGCCTGTTGCCCCAGGGAGGGCATTGGGAATCCCACCTCTCCAAGGTGGGACATGACTAGTCAGGTGCTCTAACTGGGGGAGCAAGAGAGTGTAATGGAGCTCAGGTCAAAATGAAGTCAGGACACAGGTTCTGCTAGAAGCGGCAATAGAAAGAGCGCACCAGGGAAGACGACCAGGGCTGGAAAGAAGGTGGAGCAGGAGGTGCTGAATTCAGAAATTACAGGACTGGAGGGATGGGATGGGAAGGAGCTTCTAGTCACAAAGGTGGAAACCAATGGTTATCAAGGCTGGAAACAGGGAGGGCAGAAGCCAGATGTAGAGGACGCTGCTTGAATCACAGTCTTGCTTCTGCTTCTCTGTTTTTGCATCTGGTCTATCCATATAGCTAGTCTGATGGCTGTCCGGTACCCAGGAAGTGAAGGGGAAGAAGAACTCCAGACAAGCTCGGTGGGGCCCATGCCAGTGGCTGGGGACGAGCGTGGGGATTCGGGCAGCAGGTTTTGGCCCAGCGCAACAGGTGGTGACACTACGACTCATCTGGGCATTTTATTGATGGAGGCGTCAGTCCTGGAAGAGGAGCTGGGAAGGACTTGGACAGTCAAGGACAGTCCAAGGACACTGGGGGTCAGGGAAGTCTTCCAGCTCCAGCGAGCCGACAGGGGCAGAGCGTCAGTTGTGTGGACTTGGCCAGCGTAGCGGGGAGAGGGACAAGCTATGAACAAACAGAGAGAGAGCGAGAGCCAGAGAGAGCGAGAGCAATGCCAGCTCCAGGCAGAACTAAGGCCATAGCAACTGCTCATAGCCTGTGTCTATTTTTGCCTGTAGAACGGTTGGTTGATTGGATGGTACTTGTGTTATGTTTGTTTTATAAGAGCTTTACTATCACCATCAATCTCTTCTCGAGTCACAGCTTGCTTTTGAAGTTGGAGAAAGGGAAGTGGTAAACCTGACAGCGGAAGGGATTCCAGGAAGTGAGTCGAAGGAGTCTACAGGACCAAGGGAAAGTAGCCATGAAGGGGTCCCAAGATTCCCCTGCTGGACCGTACTCTAGGTATCTAGATTCTAGAAGTCTCTGCCCAAAAGGCCCTTACCCTACTTGCAGGGCCCGTGCAAACCTCTGTCTGGGTCGGCCTTACTGAGTGGGGACCATACACCCCTGACACACACCTCAGCCTTGCCGGTGGCCAAAAACACTAACTTTGTGGGGAGTGTGGGTAGAGCTTAGGCATGAGAACAGAGATGTCCGCCTCAAAGTGCAGAGGATGAAAGAGAAAGGGTGAGCCCGAAGCCAGCATGTCCTAGGAAGGAACTCTGAGGTCTGAAGAATTCTAAATTTGGAACCAGCCTTCAAGGTCAACGTGAAGGTGTATTTGTCAAGATAGGAGAATGTACTGTATTTTACTTAACCACCATATTCAGTTCTGTGATACTTCAAAAATATTTAGACATAAGGCAGCTGAATTTCCATTCATCCTCTTGCCCCAGACCCCGCAAATGTCAGGGGTGTGTGTAAGAGGAGTGGACAAACTTTTTTGGTAGAAGTATCCCCTGTAGGCCCAGAAATGGGCCTAATGTCTAATGATCTAATGTCACAAATAAATGAAACCCATGTGACCCCTGCTCGAAAGACCTCCCCCAGCACAGCAACAGGGAAATTCAGAGCAGAAGGTGGTGGCACAGGACCCGTCTTCCCAGCTGCTAGGACACCAAGGCTTGGAGGGCTTGGCGTGGGCTCCTTGTCTCTGGGAAGCACGGCAGCCACGGTTTCACTAACCTATTACTGAGTGTAGGTGAAATTTTATCACCAGAGACAGCTTTTTATAAACAAAGCTTCAGTGGCCCAGTCAACACTTGATAATGTTGACATGCATCGCTTTGAAGTTTTCATCTTGAGTTTTCAAAATCCCTTCAAAAGCGTTACCTCGTTTATTCCTCACACCCAGCCTGTGAGTGGCAAAGCAGGTTCCATCATTGAGGGGAGGTTCAGTAACTCCAGGATCTCAGAGAAAACAGAGGGAACGGCCTAGCTGGGAAACCAGGCCTGGTTACTCCTGCCTGAGTGCCCCTGTCCCCTCATGGAGCCCCAGCTGAACTCAGAAATAGCAGGGCCAGAAGAAAAGTCCAGAATTGCTTTTCTGAAATAGCTCGTGGACTGTATTTGCTCAAAGGTTGGCATGTGTATTTACAGGACTTCTTTATTCCCTTTGGTTAATGATATTTAATCACAAGTACCTTGCAGTAAGCCGGCATAATGGGGAGAAATGCATAAGGGTCAAATAACAACATGTAATTTGATCAAACCCCGAAGCTTTTAGGGAGCAAAACTGATGCATTATATAAGGTTTCATAAGCCAAAGGTAAAATTAAAGTCAGAGAAACTGCCTAAAAATGTCAGGTAGGTGTACTGGACCGTGAAGTTTCTTTTTCTCAGGTGGTTTCAGGATCTGATAACTTAGCAAGATTGAAACCTTTATGTGTGAAAGTTGGGTATATAAAACAAGCCAGTAATCGGAGCGGCTGGCGTTCCTCTGGAGAAGCTGGGAACTTTGATATCTCCAGTGAGCCGGATAACGAAGCTTTCCACCTGCTATCCGGGGGGATCGCGCAGCGGCTATTCCGAGGTGAGGTTCCTGTCGCTGAGAGCTAGAGTCACTACATCAGTTCACCTGTGTCATGTAACAAACCGTCCCCGAACTTAAAGGATTAGACCAGCAATCACTGAGTAGCTCCTCATTCTCCACGTTGGCCATTTGGGCTGGACTCACCGAGGCAGTCCTGCCGGCTTCCCCGGGGTTCCTCCCTCCTGCGGTTACAATCAGCTCCTAAGTGGATGGGGCGGCTGTGGCCTATTCAAGTTCAAGCTTGCTTCCATGGTTTCCGAACAGCGATTCTGAACCCTCGTGTGCAAGCCCATTTCCAGCTGCTTCATGTCTGCTGTGTCCCACTGACAAAGGCAGCCCCCAGGACCCAGTGTTAGTGGCATTCAAAGAGAACGGGACCCTTTTTTTGCAAATCTACTACGGTCTTCACAGGTCACTTGAAAGTCTCCTGTCATTTTGGTACCAGACTTGAAGTCTAGGATTATCATCGAAGTCAAGTCCTGCAGTGGACAGGCAGGTGCTTCCGACAGACTCCTGCAAGGAGAGCGCCTCTTCCTCCTGAGACCTGTGAGCTAGAACTACAAGGATCTCCACCCCCATCCCCTACTCACACCCACCCTGCATCCGTGGTGAGACGGGAAGGACACACCAAACACTCTCATGTGTCAGGATGAGGGGTAAAGAGCAGGCACTAGTCATAGCAATTCTGAAATCCTGAGGGGGGCGGCATGCCGCCAGGCTCCCCGTCTCTGGAGTACTCCCTGGGAGTGCTCGCCTATCCATCGTCTTGTACCGATCCTGTGAGGAAGCACAAGATAGGTTAGAAAACATCCCTGCCCTCACGGGCGCTGGCTGGCTCAGGTCCTGATCCCAGAGTCCTGGGATGAGTCCCACGTGGCGCTCCCTGCTCAGCAGGGAGTCTGCTTCTCCCTCCCTCTGATTCTTGCCTTGCTTGTGCTCCCGTGACCTCTCTCAAATAAATAAATAAAATCTTTTTTTTAAAAAAAAAAGATCCCTGCCCTCAAAGGGCTTAACCACTTAGATTATGCAAAAGTCACAGAAGGTCAATATTAAATGTTTAACCTGCAGACACAAAATATTCTAGAAGGTCAGAAGCACAGAATAGAGAAGTATCAGATGCCATGTGAGTGGTTTCTCAGATGATGCAACCGAAAATGGGTTAACACTTTCTGTCCTGGACTATTGATTAAAACCCGGCAGGTCTGGCCTGTAGAGGTTGGTACATGATTTTGGTTTTCAACAATATAGCCACTAGCTCTCTAAATCAAATGTCTAGTCATTCTTATTTGCTCTTGGCTTAAATTATTTGAGGGACCCTCAAATTGTCCCCTCTCTCCCTGCCCCCAGATTTGAGTCTTATAGGCTTGAGACTTTTACCATTAAATATAGGCTGGAGACTTTTACCATTAAGACTATGAAGAGACTGCGTAAGGGCCAATTAATTGATCCTTATGTTTTAAATGGTATTTCATACTAAGATGTCCTCATACAGTGGCTCTCAAGGATGCCTTCCCCTAAGACCTTTTGGAAATATGGAGGAGAATTCTCAATTGTCACAATGTTTGGGGGTACAACGGCCATCCAGGAGATGATGGGTGCCAGGGATTGTATACTCTGCATTATTCAAGACAGTCTTGCAGAGTGAATAATTGACGCATGATCTACACGCCTTTTAAAGTCCCAAAAGACATCGATGTAGGTGAAAAACCCGTTTATAATTATCTAAGCCTAAAGGCCAACTCTACTTTATATTAAAACAGACTGTATTAGGGATAGTTTAAATATATACTGAATTTCCCATGAGTGCAACTACCATGCAAATGGATGGAAAATTATACTTTGCTTTGTTGGGAATTTAATAAAAGTTGTTAGCCACTCCAGAAAATTGTATCACTGATAGCAACACTGCTTTAGGGCACTTGAGCTGCAAACATAGCGCCTGTTACAGTTGGCATTTTTAGCTGTTGCAATCATAGTAATTCTACATATAGGTACAGACATCTGACTTTTTTGTTCTTTTAATACAGGCATGTCTGAACGTTTACAAATTGAAATATATATTATTTCATTATAAACTTTTATTTCTTAAAATTACAGCTATGGCATTATATTGATTTTTTTTAGTTACGAGTGAAGATACATTATCTGTGATTATCATTTCATGATAGGAAAGGAGATGTTATAAAATATTTGCTCATAAAGGAAATACTGCATCTGTCCAGGTTTAGAAGCACTACCCTAATACCCGAGTGTCTTTCAGAGGCCTAGGTGGCAGAGTTTAAATACGATAGGGGCTGTGCCATTTATGAAGTTGGACCCAGGCTCATGGGTAAATAGCAAGCTATCCTTAACACTGGAGATGCTTAGAAACTCGATGAGGCTCTGATAGATTTTCTTAGCACACTACTAAAGAAAGCACATGATTTTTTAAAAAATAGGAGTAGAAGGGTATTTTCTTATTAATTTTTATGTCAGCACATTCCAGAATTTAGCCACGTGTTTGTGATCTCCTTAGATTATTTCAGTAAATGACCTTGGGTTCCAGATATGTGGATGCAACTGTCCTGAGCTCAGTTTCTGATCCCCCTCCTCCAGACCCAGGCTTGGTTGTGAGGTTGGAGCTGTTTTCGCCCCGGCCATGGGGAGCGACGCTTTGCAGCTAGGCACTTGCCTGTCCCAGTGCTCCGAGAGAGGGTGGACCAATCTGATGCCTGAACAAGCTGGTTCTCGTTCCGAAGCTGGCTTGTCTCCAATTCTGCCCCACATCTTGTTTCCTGGGTTTGACCCACATTTTGGCCATATCGACTCTATTGAAGTTAACCTTCATTAAGTTACAGCTCCTTTCTGGGGCTTTTGGTATCTCCTACTCCAAAAAGGTGGACGAGAATACATATGTGGTCTGTGATATCCCTCATTTTAGATAAGAAGTGGAAATTTGGTTATTTAGTTCCAGAGTCATTGTTTGTCCCAACTTGTGAAAACGAACCTTAAACGATCTGGATTCCCAAATCTGGACTGACTAGATTTGATCATGATGGATGGCAATGTTTTCATCACAATAGAAAGAAGTTGGTCAGTGCGCTCACCCAGCCCCTTTTCATCAGCTTGGGTCCAAGAGGAACATTTCACTCGCTCGACTTCCAGACTTGCCTTGGCCCAGCAAAGCTGTTAATCTCCCGTAGATAGTAAATCAGCTATTTTACTTTTTTGACACCTTCCTTTTCCATCTCTGCAGCACAGATAGAGGCTATAAACTAACCCGCTGGCATTTTAAAAGAGCCCTTCTTCCTTCAATCTTAAATTATGTCTTTTGGGAGGTAGATGTATCTTACTTGGCTTTAGAAGTTTCCTTTTTCAAAACTTGGTCTATCATGCTTGGTGGGTAGATTGTAATCCATTGCTAGCTTTGCACTCTCTGTACCATGTCAAGGTGAGTCAAACGACATTTTTAAAGCCATGAAAGCATTTGGGCTGAAGAATGAGCCATTCATTTGGGATGGAGGGGCAATACTTCCAGCCACTGGTGGAAGTGTTATGGCAAAGTACCAAAGAAATGGTTGCCAGGCATGGTTCTATTCAAAACAATAGACAGAGGGGTTCCTGAGCGTCAAATGTTACCTCTCAGTTCAGGGCCATTTTCCCTTTTCTTTTAGGGAAATGCGCTACAGGAAGAGTGGGGGGCGGGGCAGGGACAGTCCTCAGCAGCCTTGTTATTTCAAGTAGATTTTCCTTCCTGCTGAAGCTGAACGATACAGCAGTCGACGCCTGACCTAAGCTAAGCAAATCAGATTCCAGAGGAAATCTTCGATTTGGGATTTTTGAGTGGAGATGCACAGAGGCGGGACCACTTGGAAAGGATCCACGCCAGTGGTGGCTCTGCAGAGAAAAAGTGCATGGACTCCTGCCGCTGAGATTTCAGCCAGCCGGCTTGGCTATTTTCTTCATCCTCAGATTTTGGGAGCTGCTTCAGCATCCTTTCAATAAATTACCTTTTTAACTTAACTTCGCCAGAGACTGTTTCTCTCACTTGCAACCAAAAGGATGTTAAGTAACACACAGACTACGGAAGGGAATACCAATTCTGCACAATGTCCGCCTCATGTAATGATGGAGAAATGAAGACAGACAGCTCTTCCGAAGCAGGGAAGTCTCTTCATCGTGGGCATACTAGTGACCTTGGTCTCCAAATTAAAAAGCAGGAAACATGATCTGACTGGTATGAATATGTTTATGGGGAAAATAGCCTAACACATTTGAAAGCAGAAGTCTCTAGGAATATGTAAGATGTGTGGTTACTTGATGTATAAGTGTACACACAAGACAAAGAAAAACATAATAGGGCCTAGCAAGGAGGGGAATAATAGAGGAAACCATTATAAAATTAAATGAAAAAACCCACTTTGCTTCACCCCGGGGATGGCCCTGCTTTCTCCTGGTAACCCCAAATTCAACTTTCTCCCAGGAGGAAAACAGGAACAGCATACTAATCATAGTTCGACTTTACATTCTTATGATCAGTGAGAACAGCCTCATATTCTCTTGATCACATGGGGTCACCTTCCTGTGCTGTTTGTTTGTTTTAAATGCAGCAGAAAAGCTGCTTTGTCTACAGCTCTGGAGGTCACTGGCTCCAAGGGAGAGAGGACAGGGAGATGGAAGGAGCTCATCACTGTTGCTTAGAAAGGTGCCTTTTCAGATGCAAAGGGTAGCTTAGCTTCCTAAATTTGATTATAGGGGGTCATCCCTAGGAGAACGTGCCTTACTCCTGGTCCCTTGAAAGAGTTAATGTTTCTCCCAAGTCCTGACTCAAAACAACAGAGTACCATGATGTAGATGCCATGGCAATATTTATGATTTGCCAGGTGATCCATTTTTCTTTGTAAATTTAATGTTTTCAGTTCGATAGGTGATAACTCTGATTGGATTTATGCATCCAATAATCAACTGGGAAATAGTCCTGATTCAATAAGATATGTTATACGGTTGCATCCATTTCAGTAAGTAATGTCTCTGGATTCCTGTACACTTCTAGGGAATTCATCAAAATTTTTTTAAAGAGGGCTCTATCGGATTTTTAGGACAGTATATCTATCTCAGAACAACGACAAACTATTGCCAGTCATATAAGCTGGCTAAGTTAATCTAGTTTGCAGTAATGTAGTCATTTTGAGGTCTAATTCATGGATGCTGTTGGTAAAACCTGAAGTGAAATGAAGATGTTCATAGCCTTTGATCAAATGAAGGATGAACCAATGAGAGTAAATGCACTCTTTAGTATTCCACTAGTAGTCTGGCTAGTTATAGTTATGTAATTTGGAGAAAACGAGCGGACACCGTAACCGCCTCAGTTAATGGGATGTTCACTTTACAGTCGTTGGCATGGGGAGTAATGCTTTTAACCCCAGCGGCGCCGCTCCCACCCAACTGTGGCAGGCAACAGTGAAACTGTTCTCTATTCACAGCCTCTTGATTTCCTGCGAGAAGTTCAGACTGCCTCTTCTCTCAATGGAAACCATCATTTTCAGGGAAATATACAGGCAGTTTCAAAAGTCCATATATCTCTTTCTTCCTTGGTATTTAAAACTTGCACAATAATGAGTCAAGGCATGAGGACCCACTTTAGAGTTCCTTTTTGGTTTTCTGAAAAAGAGGATTCTAACATTTTTCCAGTATTTCTTATATACCAAGCGCTTTTTAAGCACCTTGCATGTGTTAACACAATCAGTCCTTATAGTGGTCCTGCTAAGTGAGTGTTATCACTACCACCATCACCATTTTACAGTTGAGATGTTAACAATCTCATGTAGGATTTCATATATTTCATGTGTGCTGGAATTTCAAGGTCTATTACTGGGATCTCCAGGGGAAGCAGATACGCTAGGAACCTTGGAGTTGAATAGCAAGCAGGAGCATGTTTCCTCTGAATGTGCCCCACCTCCGCTCTCCTGTTTAACCCACCCTGCCTTAGTAATAGTTTTTGCTCTCTTACATATTTTTTGATCAAATAATGTCTTTACTTTCCTCTTGCAGTAAAGCACACCGATTGCAAGTGTAAAATTTGATGAATTTTGACAAATGTATGCACTTGTAAACCAATATCCCAATCAAGTTATAGAACATTGACGTCCCCCTAGAAAATTCTTATCCTAGAAAATTCTCTTCAAAGTCTGCAACCACTCCCTTTGGACAACTACTGCTCTGATTTATATCTCCATATATTACATTTGCCTGTTATCGAATACAGTTTAGGAGTCTAGCTCCTTTCACTCAGTAGTCTTCTAGAGATCCAAACACTCATGCCGTGATGTCTGTCACTAGCTTCTCCCTTTTCATATTGCTAAGAAGCATTCCACTGTGTGAATATGCCATAACTGGTTTACCCACCTTTGTGTTGATGGACAGTTTGATTCTTTCTAATTTTATGCTACAATAAATGATACTGAAATGAATATTCTTATTTCAGTATCTTTCTAGACGTGTTTCCATTTCCTTGGGGGTAAATATCTAGGAATAGAATTGCTGGCCCAAAAGGCAAATATATTGTGAACTTTATAGAAAACTGTCAAATGGTTTCCCAAAGTGATTGTATCATTTATCAATTCCATCAGCCGTGTATGGCGGATCCGGTTGCCCCATATAATCCCCACACTTGGTATTACCATTACTTAAAGGAAAAGAATTTAAAAATTCTTGACCACTTCTATCTCCTTAGGCTTGCAGTCCCACTTTTGAGTAGAGTAAGTTGACTCGGGCCATGTAAAAATAATGTTCACCCACTGCTTCCCTAATCTGATTTGAGATCCAAACCAAAAGTGAGGCAACTGCATTTCTGATAGCTGCTTTGCTTGCTTCTCTCTGAAATTCTGGCAGAAAAATGTAAGTTATTGCCATCTTTAGAAGTCTTGAAAATTAACATAGTGGTTGAACAGTTTCTTATGCGTGGTTGCAAGAAGAAACCCATTTAAGTTGGGCTAATTAAAGAGAAGTTTATTGTAAGGATATGGATGCATTTCAAGGTGCCCAACTTTAGCAAGTAGAGCCAAATTTTACAGAACCAAAAAATGATCAGTAAAATTCTCTTCTTTTGCTCACTTACTTTCCCTCCCTGTTTCTCTGGCCCCATGTGCTGCCTCTGCTGCACCTGCTTCACACTTTTGTCTTTTGAAAATATACTATTACGTATGCCCCTAAAAATAGCAGCTTCCATCTCTGATTACAAATGGCATTCTAGTTTGCATATCCAAAACCAAGAGAGAGAATGTGATGGCCTCAGATTTGGAGAGAGTTCAACCTTGGTCCAATCAGCTCACACTGTCTGATAGGCAAGGACACATTGTTCTAGGGTCCCTTCTGGTCACAGCCAGACATCCTCTCCAAGAGGAGCGAGTGGGCAGCAAGAAAATGGTAGGTGGGTAGAATGGGAGTCCTCTCCAATATAAGGTTTTGACAAGCTGGTATTCATTTAGTTTCTCAATTGTTATTACCAAGTGTCAGTAACTGTCTTATCTTTAGCCTTGTAATTTGGGACAGGTTCACCAAACAATGGACTACTCACCTATTCCTATCTGTCAAGAAAATGTTATTGTATATACACTTTGCTTATAATTCCTTCTAAATTATATTTTATAGATATTATGGAAAAATATACAAATGGTTCATATCTTCAATAATAATTCTATCTTAAAACCTACTCTCAATACCTCACAACAGTGCTTTGTGAAGCCAGAAAATAATTAACTATGTTTATTTTTGTTGCCAGTGGGAAGCTTCGATAAAAATTTTGGAAATGATCATTCTTTTTTTTTTTTTTTTTTTTCAGAAACTGTTTATTTATTTATTTTTTTAAATTTAAATTTTATTATTATTTTTTAAACATATATTTTTATCCCCAGGGGTACAGGTCTGTGAATCGCCAGGTTTACACATTTCACAGCACTCACCATAGCACATACCCTCCCCAATGTCCATAGCCCCACCTCCCCCAACCTCCCTCCCCCCATCAACCCTCAGTTTGTTTTGTGAGATTAAGAGTCACTTATGGTTTGTCTCCCTCCCAGTCCCATCTTGTTTCATTTATTCTTCTCCTACCCCTTAACCCCCCATGTTGCATCTCCTCTCCCTCATATCAGGGAGATCATATGATAGTTGTCTTTCTCCGATTGACTTATTTTGCTAAGCATGATACCCTCTAGTTCCATCCATGTTGTCGCAAATGGCAAGGTTTCATTTCTTTTGATGGCTGCATAGTATTCCATTGTGTATATATACCACATCTTCTTTATCCATTCATCTGTTGATGGACATCTAGGTTCTTTCCATAGTTTGGCTATTGTAGACATTGCTGCTATAAACATTCGGGTGCACGTGCCCCTTCGGATCACTACGTTTGTATCTTTAGGGTAAATACCCAGCAGTGCAATTGCTGGGTCATAGGGGAGTTCTATTTTCAACATTTTGAGGAACCTCCATGCTGTTTTCCAGAGTGGTTGCACCAGCTTGCATTCCCACCAACAGTGTAGGAGGGTTCCCCTTTCTCCGCATCCTCGCCAGCATCTGTCATTTCCTGACTTGTTAATTTTAGCCATTCTGACTGGTGTGAGGTGATATCTCATTGTGGTTTTGATTTGTATTTCCCTGATGCCGAGTGATATGGAGCACTTTTTCATGTGTCTGTTGGCCATCTGGATGTCTTCTTTGCAGAAATGTCTGTTCATGTCCTCTGCCCATTTCTTGATTGGATTATTTGTTCTTTGGGTATTGAGTTTGCTAAGTTCTTTATAGATTTTGGACACTAGCCCTTTATCTGATATGTCATTTGCAAATATCTTCTCCCATTCTGTCAGTTGTCTTTTGGTTTTGTTAACTGTTTCCTTTGCTGTGCAAAAGCTTTTGATCTTGATAAAATCCCAATAGTTCATTTTTGCCTTTGCTTCCCTTGCCTTTGGCGATGTTCCTAGGAAGATGTTGCTGCGGCTGAGGTCGAAGAGGTTGCTGCCTGTGTTCTCCTCAAGGATTTTGATGGATTCCTTTCTCACATTGAGGTCCTTCATCCATTTTGAGTCTATTTTCGTGTGTGGTGTAAGGAAATGATCCAATTTCATTTTTCTGCATGTGGCTGTCCAATTTTCCCAACACCATTTATTGAAGAGGCTGTCTTTGTTCCATTGGACATTCTTTCCTGCTTTGTCAAAGATTAGTTGACCATAGAGTTGAGGGTCTATTTCTGAGCTCTCTATTCTGTTCCATTGATCTATGTGTCTGTTTTTGTGCCAGTACCATGCTGTCTTGATGATGACAGCTTTGTAATAGAGCTTGAAGTCTGGAATTGTGATGCCACCAACTTTGGCTTTCTTTTTCAATATTGCTTGGCTATTCGAGGTCTTTTCTGGTTCCATATAAATTTTAGGATTATTTGTTCCATTTCTTTGAAAAAAATGGATGGTACTTTGATAGGAATTGCATTAAATGTGTAGATTGCTTTAGGTAGCATAGACATTTTCACTATATTTATTCTTCCAATCTAGGAGCATGGAACATTTTTCCATTTCTTTGTGTCTTCCTCAATTTCTTTCATGAGTACTTTATAGTTTTCTGAGTATAGATTCTTAGTCTCTTTGGTTAGGTTTATTCCTAGGTATCTTATAGTTTTGGGTGCAATTGTAAATGGGATTGACTCCTTAATTTCTCTTTCTTCTGTCTTGTTGTTGGTGTAGAGAAATGCAACTGATTTCTGTGCATTGATTTTATATCCTGACACTTTACTGAATTCCTGTACAAGTTCTAGCAGTTTTGGAGTGGAGTCTTTTGGGTTTTCCACATAGAGTATCATATCATCTGCGAAGAGTGATCGTTTGACTTCTTCTTTGCCGATTTGGATGCCTTTAATTTCCTTTTGTTGTCTGATTGCTGAGGCTAGGACTTCTAGTACTATGTTGAATAGCAGTGGTGATAACGGACATCCCTGCCGTGTTCCTGACCTTAGCGGAAAAGCTTTCAGTTTTTCTCCATTGAGAATGATATTTGCGGTGGGTTTTTCATAGATGGCTTTGATAATATTGAGGTATGTGCCCTCTATCCCTACACTTTGAAGAGTTTTGATCAGGAAGGGATGCTGTACTTTGTCAAATGCTTTTTCAGCATCTATGGAGAGTATCATATGGTTCTTGTTCTTTCTTTTATTAATGTGTTGTATCACATTGATTGATTTGCGGATGTTGAACCAACCTTGCAGCCCTGGAATAAATCCCACTTGGTCGTGGTGAATAATCCTTTTAATGTACTGTTGAATCCTATTGGCTAGTATTTTGGTGAGAATTTTTGCATCTGTGTTCATCAAGGATATTGGTCTGTAGTTCTCTTTTTTGATGGGATCCTTGTCTGGTTTTGGGATCAAGGTGATGCTGGCCTCATAAAATGAGTTTGGAAGTTTTCCTTCCATTTCTATTTTTTGGAACAGTTTCAGGAGAATAGGAATTAGTTCTTCTTTAAATGTTTGGTAGAATTCCCCCGGGAAGCCATCTGGCCCTGGGCTTTTGTTTGTTTGGAGATTTTTGATGACTGTTTCAATCTCCTTACTGGTTATGGGTCTGTTCAGGCTTTCTATTTCTTCCTGGTTCAGTTGTGGTAGTTTATATGTCTCTAGGAATGCATCCATTTCTTCCAGATTGTCAAATTTGTTGGCGTAGAGTTGCTCATAGTATGTTCTTATAATTGCCTGTATTTCTTTGGTGTTAGTTGTGATCTCTCCTCTTTCATTCATGATTTTATTTATTTGGGTCCTTTCTCTTTTCTTTTTGATAAGTCTGGCCAGGGGTTTGTCAATCTTATTAATTCTTTCAAAGAACCAGCTCCTAGTTTCGTTGATTTGTTCTATTGTTTTTTTGGTTTCTATTTCATTGATTTCTGCTCTGATCTTTATGATTTCTCTTCTCCTGCTGGGTTTAGGGTTTCTTTCTTGTTCTTTCTCCAGCTCCTTTAGGTGTAGCGTTAGGTTGTGTACCTGAGACCTTTCTTGTTTCTTGAGAAAGGCTTGTACTGCTATATATTTTCCTCTCAGGACTGCCTTTGTTGTGTCCCACAGATTTTGAACCGTTGTGTTTTCATTATCATTTGTTTCCATGAATTTTTTCAATTCTTCTTTAATTTCCTGGTTGACCCATTCATTCTTTAGAAGGATGCTGTTTAGTCTCCATGTATTTGGGTTCTTTCCAAATTTCCTCTTGTGATTGAGTTCTAGCTTCAGAGCATTGTGGTCTGAAAATATGCAGGGAATGATTCCAACCTTTTGATAATGGTGTAGACCTGATTTAGGACCAAGAATGTGGTCTATTCTGGAGAATGTTCCATGTGCACTAGAGAAGAATGTGTATTCTGTTGCTTTGGGATGAAATGTTCTGAATATATCTGTGATGTCCATCTGGTCCAGTGTGTCATTTAAGGCCTTTATTTCCTTGTTGATCTTTTGCTTGGATGATCTGTCCATTTCAGTGAGGGGAGTGTTAAAGTCCCTACTATTATTGTATTATTGTTGATGTGTTTCTTTGATTTTGTTATTAATTGGTTTATATAGTTGGCTCCTCCCACGTTAGGGGCATAGATATTTAAAATTGTTAGATCTTGTTGGACAGTTCCTTTGAGTATGATATAGTGTCCTTCCTCATCTCTTATTATAGTCTTTGGCTTAAAATCTAATTGATCTGATATAAGGATTGCCACTCCTGCTTTCTTCTGATGTCCATTAGCATGGTAAATTCTTTTCCACCCCGTCACTTTAAATCTGGAGGTGTCTTCGGGTTTAAGATGAGTTTCTTATAGGCAACATATAGATGGGTTTTGTTTTTTTATCCATTCTGATACCCTGTGTCTTTTGATTGGGGCATTTAGCCCATTAACATTCAGGGTAACTATTGAGAGATATGAATTTAGTGCCATTGTATTGCCTGTAAGGTGACTGTTATATTGTCTCTGTTCCTTTCTGATCTACTACTTTTAGGGTCTCTCTTTGCTTAGAGGACCCCTTTCAATATTTCCTGTAGAGCTGGTTTGGTGTTTACAAATTCTTTCAGTTTTTGTTTGTCCTGGAAGCTTTTTATCTCTCCTTCTATTTTCAATGATAGCCTAGCTGGATATAGTATTCTTGGCTGCATGTTTTTCTCGTTTAGTGCTCTGAATATATCATGCCAGCTCTTTCTGGCCTGCCAGGTCTCTGTGGATAAGTCTGCTGCCAATCTAATATTTTTACCATTGTACGTTACAGACTTCTTTTCCCGGGCTGCTTTCAGGATCTTCTCTTTGTCACTAAGACTTGTAAATTTTACTATTAGGTGACGGGGTGTGGACCTATTCTTATTGATTTTGAGGGGGGTTCTCTGCACCTCCTGGATTTTGATGCTCGTTCCCTTTGCCATATTGGGGAAATTCTCTCCAATAATTCTCTCCAATATACCTTCTGCTCCCCTCTGTTTCCTCTTCTTCTGGAATCCCAATTATTCTAATGTTGTTTCGTCTTATGGTGTCACTTATCTCTCGAATTCTCCCCTCATGGTCCAGTAGCTGTTTGTCCCTCTTTTGCTCAGCTTCTTTATTCTCTGTCATTTGGTCTTCTATATCACTAATTCTTTCTTCTGCCTCATTTATCCTAGCAGCGAGAGCCTCCATTTTTTATTGCACCTCATTAATAGCTTTTTTGATTTCAACTTGGTTAGATTTTATTTCTTTTATTTCTCCAGAAAGGGCTTTTATATCTCCCAAGAGGGTTTCTCTAATATCTTCCATGCCTTTTTCGAGCCCGGCTAGAACCTTAAGAATCGTCATTCTGAACTCTTGATCTGACATATTACCAATGTCTGTATTGATTAGGTCCCTAGCCTTTGGTACTGCCTCTTGTTCTTTTTTTTGTGGTGAATTTTTCCGCCTTGTCATTTTGTCCAGATAAGAGTATATGAAGGAGCGAGTAAAATACTAGAAGGATGGCAACAACCCCAGGAAAATATGCTTTAACCAAATCAGAAGAGATCCCCAATCGTGAGGGGGGAGAAAGGGGATAAAAAGAGGTTCAGAAAGACAAAAATAAAATAAAATAAAATAAAATAAAATAAAAAATAAAAAATGAAACAATTAAAAGAAGAAAATGAATAAGGAAAAAATATAAAAAGGAAAAATATATTAGATAAACTAGTTAAAAAAACGTTAAAAAAGAAAGGGGTAAAAGTTTAAAAAATTCAGCAGAAGAAGAGGAAAAAAATTGTAAAGGGAAAAAAAAAATTAACTGCAAGGCTAAAGAATCATGGGGAGAAAGCCATGAGTTCCGGCTTTGCTTTCTCCTCCTCTGGAATTCCGCTGCTCTCCTTGGTATTGAAACTGCACTCCTTGGTAGGTGCACTTGGTCCTGGCTGGGCTTCTTGTTGCTCTTCTGGGGGAGGGGCCTGTTGTAGTGATTCTCAAGTGTCTTTGCCCCGCGCGGAGTTGCACCGCCCTTACCCGGGGCCGGGCTGAGTAATCCGCTCGGGTTTGCTTTCGGGAGCTTTTGTTCCCTGAGCGCTTTCCGTAGAGTCCGGAGGGCGGGAATGAAGATGGCGGCCTCCCGGTCTCCGGCCCGGAGGAGCCGAGAGCCCGGGGCCCCACTCCTCAGTGCGCCCTCAGAGAACAGCGCCCAATGACTCCCGTCACCCTGGCCTCCGGCCGCGCTCCGAGCTGACCGAGCCTGCGACCGGTTCAAGGTAACCCCGAGCTGAGAGTCACTCCTCGGTTCTGTCTCTGTAGCCGGCTTCCCTGTTCTAATACCTGTAAGCTCTGCGACACTCAGACACCCCCGATCCTTCTGTGACCCTGCGGGACCTGAGGCCGCGCTGACCCCGCGTGGGCTTCACCCCGGTTAAGCCTCTGGAGCGATGTCCCTCAGCGGAACAGACTTTCAAATGTCCCGATTTTGTGCTCCGTTGCTCCGCCACTTGCCGGGAGCCGGCCCCTCCCCCCGCGGTCTATCTTCCCGTCGCTTTGGATTCACTTCTCTGCCAGTCCTACCTTGCAAAAGGTGGTTGATTTCCTGTTTCTAGAATTGCTGTTCTTCTTCTCTTCGATCTCCCGTTGGATTTGTAGGTGTTTGCAATCTTTAGATAAGCTAGCTAGCTGATCTCCCGCTACCTGGGGTAGTCTCAGCTGCTACTTCTCCGCCATCTTGACTCCTCTCTCAGAAATGATCATTCTTAATGAAAGCAGTTGAGAAATGATGCCTCATGTTTAATATAGATGTTCTCTTTCTGGTATGTGACATTAAAATCATGTACTTAAAGATTATCATTGAGTTTTTTCCTTTAAAAATAAAAATCCTCACATATTCAAAGTTAGAGAGGGGCTAAAGAGAATGACTTCAATTCCTAAAAGCAAGATTTTGGTAATTACCTTTTAGTGCTAAAATATCACCATAAAATTATCATAAAATTTTAATTTCTCTCTTACTCTCTCTCTCTCTCACACACACACACATACACATACACAGAATTACAGGTATCATAGACATTTAACAATTGGCTCTTAACAAAAGTCTATATATTTAAGGATTCTCAGTTATCTGGGTGTGAATTACCCATTTGTAATTATTTGTGGAAAACAACTAATCTTGGGCTAATGCACCAGGGCCAACCAGCATACCTGGGCCATTCCTACTATTATAAATTAGTGTGTGGTCAAGGATAGAAAATGAATTTGAACATTAACCTAGGGAATATGCAATTAGAAAGACCTTGCTGCAAGAAAAAGAAGTAATTGACTATGCTCCCAAACTAGGAGAAATGTGTTTTTGAATGATCTACTCTTGGCATTATCTCCAACTTGGCTCCCCCCCCACCCCCCACCCTGACTAATGCAACTGATTGAGGGGAGCACATTGCTGATAACAGTTCCTAAAACTCATCAAATCTGCTCTTCATGGCCTACTTCTGTGCAGATCTTAAGCACTATAGATTTAAAAATTATATTTCCCAAAAAAAGTGAGTATCAAAATTTTCTTAAACTTACAAAAGTGATTTAATATCCTAACAGAGAAATCTTCTCCCACAGGAGAAAATGTCCTTCTAGTTAGTAGGACCTTTCCAAGTTCCTGTATCTTAACTTTCTGCACAGTATAGAGTGGGATAATCATGCAAGAAGAAAAAGAGGTGGAAACCAGATATGCTCGGACAGGCACTGTAATTACTCATACTCTGGCTTTCCTTGGATTTCTTGGTGGAAAGAATTCACTTTGATCAAGTTCTTCAAAGCTTCTAATTACCTACAGGATAAGGATAACAGATACCAATTTACATTGATTATAATTTAGAGACTCTTAAGTATTTAAAGGTAATACTATAGAATGAATGAGAATAATTAATATTAATATTACATATTTATAGCACCTCAGTTTTCAGAATGCTTTCATATATGTTATTGAATTCTATTTCCAAACACTTTCTTGTGATAGTCCAAGAACATAAGGATAATATGAAAATATACCTCTGATTTACCAATAGTGAGCATGCACTCTGGCCTGTTTTGCCACTACTCCATTTCTTCTCTAGCCAGTCTTTTTTTTTTTTTTTTTTCTTTAAAGATTTATTTTAGAGAGAGAGAGAAAGAAAGCACAGAGTAGGGGGAGTGGCAGAGCGAAAGAATCTCAAGTAGACTCCCTACTGAGTGCAGAGCCTGATGCAGGGCTCCATCTCATGACCCTGAGATCATGACCTGATCTGAAATCAAGAGTTGGACACTCAACTGGCTGAGCCATCCAGGTATCCCTCCAGCCAGTCGTGTAATTGCTGCCTGATTAACCTTCCTAAGAACACCTTGCATCACTTCTCTCTTCTACCCCTCATCTCCTTTCCTGGAAGGTAAAATCTAGACTCCTTTACCTGGCATTCAACCTGCTCCATCTTTTTAGTCGTATTTCTCCTTCAGCCTTCTCCACTGAGCCTAAAGTTTTAGTCCAGGTGACCCTTTCCCAGTACTGACTGGGTAATTTCTGTTTAGCAAAACTTCTCCTTCTCTTTTATATCCTCTCAATCAGTCAAATCCTGGTGTTCCTAATAGTTTTGAATTAGTATGTTTGGATATTATTCCGAGGCTTATAAGTCAGTACTCTTAAAATTTTTAATAGTTTATAGCTTTCAACATTATCAAATAACCCTTTTCTTTTATTTAATGCTTTTTAACTTAAATTTTATCATTCAATAATCATATTGCCATCCCTGCTTTGTTGGTTTGGTTTGGTTTGGTGTAATTTTCCCAGCTTTTTGTTCTCAAAAATTTAACTAATTTTATTTTAAGGTCTTTTTATCTCTCTTGTTTTCCGTTTTCACCTTGCTTTAACATAATTTAAGACATAAGAATCTCTTTTTAATTGAGGGATTTAACCCATCTACATTTATTGAGATTATGTATTGTATGCTTAGTTAAAGTAGTCAATACTTGCAAAGCATTTAGGACAGTCCCTGGGACAATGCAGGAGCTCAGTATTTGCTAAATCTATCATTAGTTCTATTCCTGCCTTCTTGTGTTGTGTTTTCTACTTGAAAGTCTTTCTTGGCTTTGATCTTGTATGCTTTTGTGTGTGTGTCCTTGTTTTCCCCTTTCATTAATAAAGTTTTCTTTTTGGAAGTTCTAAATCTTTCTTTTGTTGTCCAGTATTCTTAGGTTTTTAATAACCATATTTAACTTTACATTTTCTCTTGAAATTGATATTTAATCCATATCTAAAATCTCACTCCCTTCAAAACTAGGAAAATCTTTTCACTTTATTGTCCAATATTCTTAGGTGTTTTTTTTTCAATATTCTTAGGTTTTTAATAACCACATTTAAATTTACATTTTCTCTTAGAATTGATATTTAATCTATATCTAAAATCCCACTCCTCTCAAACTAGGCAAATCTTTTCACTTAACTTCTCTACCCCATTCCCTTCCCCCAGTTTCACTGAAATTACTCTGAATTATAAATTCTAAGTATTCTCAATTATTTTGCCTTATGCTTATCTTAAAAATTGTAGTGTGTTTTATAGACATATTATCAACAATTATTTAACTTTAATTAAAAAGTCTTTTAGTTATTTTTTCCTGGAATTGCACTTCTTTTTTTACATGAATTTTTCAGTTTGCCCTATTTCATCTTCCAATAATTGCTCTAGGAAGGGTTCATAAGTGCTAAATGGAGAAATTGCAGGTCCAAACTTGTCCTCTCTCTACATGTGAATGCCAATTTTGCTCAAGAAATGATTCTAGACTCAAAATAACTCTCTTCATAGCTTTAAAAGCATTACTCCACTGGTTTTTCATTTTTTTTGTGTTTTTTTTTTAGTATTATGTGCTGCAGGTAAGATGTCAGTATGATTCCTATGCTTTGGTAGGTAATCTACTTTTTCTTGTTGTGGCTTTAGGATTCTCTTTTTAATTTTAGACTTCAGAAAATTCAGTATGAGGTGTCTAGGTTTGATTTTTTAAAAATTATTCCTGCTTGGTACTCAGTGAATTCTTTCAATCTGAAGGCTTTTAAGTTCAGTAAAATTTTACATAAATTTTCTTCTTAAAAAGGTTTGTTTAAATGAAAAAACCATATATAATATGTTTTGCTTTGCTCCAAAATTTTTCATTTTGTCAAAATACACATAAGATAAAATTTACCATTTTGACTATTTTTGAGTGTACAATCAGTGGCATTAACTACATTCAAATTATGGTGTAACCATCACCACCATCCATCCCCAGAAACTTTTTCACTTTCAAAACCAAAATCTGTAACCATTCAGCAATAACTCTCCATTTCCACCTTCCCCTAGGCCCTGATAATTGCTGCTTTACTTTCTGTCTCTACAAATTTTACTACTCTAAGTACCTCATATAAGTGGAATCATACAGTAGTTGTCCTTTTGTGCCAGGCTTATTTCATTTAAGCATAATGTTCTCACAGCTTTTCCATGTTGAAGTATGTATGAGGATCTCATTCCTTTTTATGGCCGAGAAATATTCATATGGATATACCACATCTTGTTTATCCCTTTATCCACTGATCAACATTTGGTTTGTTTCCACTTTTTGTCTATTGTAAATAATGCTGTTGTGAATAGCAATGTTCAAATATCTGTTGGAGTCCTTGCTTTCAGTTCTTTTGGATATATACCTAAAAGTGGAATTCCTGGATCATATGATAATTCTATGTTGAATATTTTTGAGGAAACACCATACCTTTATCTACAGCAACTCCACCATTTACCTTCCCACTAAAAATGGGCAAAGGTTCCAGTTTCTCCGTATCTTTGCCAACATTTGTCATTTTCTTTTTTCTTTTTTTGATAATAGCTATCCTAGTAGGTTGAAGTGATATGTCACTGTGGTTTTGATTTGCATTTCTCTAATGATTAGTGATGCTGAACATTTTTTATGTGCTTACTTAAGTATTTATTCATAATTTCCTCTTGGTTTTTTCCCCTTCTGGAACTCCAATTAGACAAATGTTGGATCTCCTGTACCTATCTTTCTTGTCTCTTAATTTTGCACCTATTTTCATCTCATTATTTTTATTGCCTCCTGAGAGATTTCCTTGGCCAGATATTTTAATTTACTAAATTTATCTTCTGCTATGTAAATTCTGTTATTTGAGCCATCTGTTGTTTATTTTGGTGATCATATTTTTAATTTCCAAGGAGTCTGATAAATTCTTTTTAAAACCATCTGCTCTTCTTTTGGATATGACATGCTCTTGACTCCCTTTTGTTTCTTCTATTAACTTTGTTTCTTCGGGAAGTAGTTCTTTCATTCCTGGAATCAGCTCCCTCTCTTTCATAGCCTTCATTTTCTTCAAATGATTGATGATTGTTGGCTGCATATTCATATTTGTTAATGTTCTATATTGACCTGGATAGATAACTGACGTGCATTTCCTCAGCCCCAGTGAAAATCCTTGTTTCTCTGGCATTGACGTGTTCTGAATAGAGCAAACATTCTTTTGGCATTTGATAAGTGAAGTTGAGGGAAAGATGTACAGTTTGCTTGTTTTATTTCACTGGGGATCACATAGTGATCATACACTATCTAGGGAGCTCCATGCTTTTCTGGTCCCAACAACCGCCCTGGGAATACTCTGTATCTGATTTTTCATTTATTTGAGCAGTGGAAGAGTGTATCCTGGGATAAACAACAGAGCCAGCAACTCTGAGAGCAAGGGACTGGTGCAGCTGTTCTGCAGGCTTTAATTATTTACCCAACCTACCTCCCCATAGCCAGTTCTTCTTTTTAATTCCTACTATGCTTGATATTAGGATTCCAAGATTCTTTTGGGAAACTTCTTTCCTTCTTTCCTTTTAAAATTTGATTTCCTATTTTCTCTCTCTCTTCTCTCCTTTTCTTTTTTTCTGAGGGAGAGGGCTCCTCTCTTTCCAGTACATGGAGTTTCAGGTTCTTCAGCTTTATGGGGATTTTCCATTTGCTGTAAATCTTCCAGAAATTCTTCACTTGCTTCAAGGTACCCCTCTCAGTTTTTCAGTACTTCAATGTATTTGTTCTTCCTTTGACATTACTTATGACATCTTGATGGGCTCTGGAAAAGAGAGACAAATATATGTATTTAGGTAGAGAAATTTAATCTGAAATTTTCGGTTTAAACTTCATCTGTACACTTTTAAGTCATAGTCATGAGTTCAAATCATAGTTCTTCCCAAAAAACCCTTTCTTACCACTTGGGCCCACAGTCGTTCCTCCCTCATGGGCCTGCACACAGTAGTTGTAACAAAGATAAAAATACTAAAATATTAAAATCTAAGCTAACCATAACCATTTCTGCCCCCATCCTAATCCTTAAGAATGGGTGGTAAGATCAATATCTCTGGGGGGAAAATATTTATACTGGCTCAGTTCTCTTGTAGAGATCAGTAAGGAAGTAGATACCTATTGTCCAGTAGCTAGAAAGTCTAGGGATGTGCCAAGGGGGGCCTGGGGCTGAGTTAAGGAGCACTGAATTGCACTGCATAATAACATATGACAAATTATTAGAAAGGAGTTAGACAAGGAGTAGGCTAAAAGCATTGTAAAATGCTGGGGCTTGAATTGTTGGGAATAACTGAAGGACTTTTTAAAAATATAGAAATAAATACTCTTTTTTAAAACCAGTTATCTCGGGGCGCCTGGGTGGCTCTGTGGGTTAAAGCCTCTGCCTTCGGCTCAGGTCATGATCCCGGGGTCCTGGGATCGAGCCCCACATTGGGCTCTCTGCTCCGCAGGGAGCCTGCTTTCTCCCCTCTCTCTCTCTCTGCCTATCTCTCTGCCTACTTGTGATCTCTCTCTCTCTGTCAAATAAATTAAAAAAAAAAAATTTAAAACCAGTTATCTCTTCTGTGATGTGAGTCCCCTCATTTTTCCACAGTTTGTGTAGTTTGCTATATAGTAGTGCCCCCCCTTATCTGTGGTTTTGTTTTCCATAATTTCAGTTACTCACTGTCTAAATGGTGATCCTCCTTCTAACACACCATCAGATGGTCAATAGGAACCTCATGCTATGTCACAATGACTGTGTCACTCTCCTCACTTCATCTCATCATGTAGGCATTTTATTATGTCATCACAAAAAGAGTGAGTATAGCATAATAAGGCATTTGGAGAGAGAAAGAGAGAGACCATATTTATGTAATTTTTATTACAATATATTATGATTTTTCTATTTTATTATTATTGTTGTGAATTTCTTACTATGCCTATTTATAAATTAAACTTTATCATAGGTATATATATATATACACACACACACACACACACACACACACATATATATATATATATATATATGAAAAAACATAATATCTATAACATTCAGTACTATCTGTGGTTTCAGGCATCTACTTCAGGTCTTGGAATGTATCCCTGGAGTTAAGGGGGCCTACTATATTCAGATATGCCATTTTTTTTTTTTTTTTAAGTAGGAATTTTGGTGGTTTGGTATAGAGCAGAGAAAAGGCAGTAATTGTGGGACAGAAATAAAAGTGAAAATAAGATTTCAGGGGGTAGTGGATACTAAGATTCAAAAGTGACCTTGAATATGGGAGCCTCTGGATTCTTTAGGAAACTGAGAGGGAAAGGAAAGTGTCGTTTCCATTGACATCTGGGTTACATATTTGTTACCTGAACTTTTCACTTAATTGTGTGTGCGTATATTCATTACAAATTCCTTAGGTGTAGGAAGTTATACTTTTTGTTGGGTGTATCTATGTTTTTACTACCTATGAAGCTAGCACTATAGTGTGCACATAATATGCTTTCATTAAACAGCATTTAAATCACGAGCAAATTGAGTTTCCACCAATCTATTCACACTCCTACTTCTTCTTCTTCTTCTTCTTATTATTATTATTTTGAGAGAAAAAAAGATAAAAAGACCCATTCTTGTGGTTGGGGTAAGAGATAAGGCTTAAAAGCAGACTGGCTTCTTTAAGGATTAAATCCATTATGGGGCACCTGGCTGGCTCAATTGGTAGAAAATGCACCTCTTGATCTCAGGGTTATAAGTTCAAGCCCCAGGTACAAAGCTTACTTTTAAAAAGTTAAATAAATAAATTAATTGAATTGTTAAATCCATAACAAAACTACCCTATAAACAGGTATTGAGACATTGAAAATGCTTCATTTTAATTAAATGAAAAAATATGTACATAATTGGAAAAACGCACAGTTGAAATTATAACGAACAAGTGAACTAAAATATGACTTACCTGATTGGTTTAATAATAACTGATTTTATGATTCATATAATATTAAAAAAAAAACACTCTAGAAGTGAATACCTGTGTGCTTTGTTTGTTTTTGTCTGCCCAGAATTTGAATGTTAAGTCAATGACTGAAGTGTTAGTGCTGATTCATTCCTACTACGTTGTCCTTAAGAGTATCCATTCATTTCTGTTACCGAGATCCCCAGAGCGGTCCTGATTATTGTCTTTTTTGATTCTAAGTTCTTTGGTTTTTTTGGTTTGTTTGCTTGTTTGTTTTTTCTAAACAACTCAAATGCAGTCCAACAAATTCTTCTTTTGCTGAAGTCAACCAGGCTCAGTTTCTCTTGTCTGCATCCAAAGAACTCTGACATAGCTCATATACTGATGGCATGTTTTCAGAGTTTCTAAAATATTTGATAAATTAATTTTAAAAATTGGACAGCAATATCTGCTCAAATAAAAAATTGGTTTCATTGATCAATAACTCTTAAGTTTCTGGTTATTGTGGCATTCCATCAAAAAGGACTATTTTCCAAGGCTTCATGAAGGGGAAGAAAAGGGGGAAGGCTGGTATGTTTCTTTACTTCCAGAGCATGGAAGTTGACAGAGGAAGGACATATACAAATCAAAATTTGTATTATGCCTTCTCTATTTTTGTTCATTCCATTAATGACATGGCCCACTGTAGTACAAAAACTAAAACTAAGGCCTAATATTATGTGTTCCTTGCTTGACCTCTGAGGAAAACCAAGAGGACCTAACCACAAGCACACCTCCCTGCTCCGCTCCCCTGGATAAGGTCTTCCAGCAATTCTTCTCACCACGGGGACCAGGCATAGTGCCTGGTTATCTTTGAATAGCAGGCTTCAGTTCTCTGTCAGCTCATGGAATTATTCAAATAAGTCACATACATACCCATGGAAATCAGGGGCATCTCACCCTCTTCATACTAAAGCACTTGTCTCCCACAGCCCCCCGATTGTTCATTCTCTTCCCGAGTGAACCCTCCTATGGCCACGTGTGATGTGCAGTGTCTCCCTTTCCTAGGCTGTGAGTATATGTGACTCATAAACTGCCGTTGGCCTCACATGTACAGTGTCGGCCACATGCGTTTGGTCATCCACATAACTCTTAGGTGGGAATCCCTCCTTCACCGGTGGGGTGAATAGAAATGATTAGAACAACTACCTGTAGAAGAGCTCAAGGCTTTCTCTTTAAGTCAAAAGAAATGCACTTGGGTGTGATATAAGGACACAACTTGGCCAGGGCATTCCCTGGGCATCCTTTCTTTCCTTAGGGAACTAATGCTAAGGGTTGGAGCAAAAACTCCAATGGGAACGGCAAAAGCTAAAAGCTGTCACTCTTCACATAGACCCTCATTTATAATGGGCGATTAGAAAGCACAGGACTATCTCCTGCTTAGCTGCTCTTAGAAGCCAAAGTGGCAACCAGAGCTCACACTGGCCCATCCTACCTCCCAAGGAGACCACACTGGGTTCTGAGGCCTGAAACCAGCCCTGTAATCAGAAATGTAACTTTATTTAGAATGTTACCTGTGCATGTCCTCCTCTCAGGTATGGATTGGAGGATTCGAAGTCTATGCCACCTTTCTGTTGACCGTGACTGACATGTGCCATTTGCAGCCACACCCGTTGAGTGGCTCTCAAGGCATTTGGTTGACTGGCTTTTCTTTCCTATAACTTTCACTACATCCCCCCACCAAGGCCAATCTACCCTTCTTTTATGTCCTGATATCTAGATGCATATGAGGTATCAGTATTCTTTCTGCTCCTTTGAATATTATTTTAATTTTAATCAGGGGTTGTTTCTAAGATATTTACTTTATAGCCCATTTACTTGATCTTGTAGTGGCTCAAAAATTCATTGGATATTGGAGTCTGTAAGGTTGTGCTTGAATCCTGGCTTGGTGAGACTGTGAAACGGTGGGGAGGCCTTGGATGTGGGTTTCCTCTAACGTAAAATGGAGATAATACCCCTTCATGGGTGGGTTGTGGTTCATAGTTAATGAGGTCATCCATGTCAAACCCTGGCACCGTGTCTGGTGTAGAACGGATCCTCAGCTCGTGTTAGTTTCCACTCCTCTCCATCCTTTTAATTTGTAAATAGGTTTCTTATTCATCAAAGTTGACTGAGTATAAACAGAGGCAAGAAGACTGGATCTATATGGAGTGTAAGACCCAAAGAAGTGGGTGAAAGCATATTGGGGGGGGTCTATGAAGGATGTGTACTACTGTCACCTAGAAGTATCAATAAAGTTAAGTCAGCATAAAAGAATGGTCAGTGGGTAGGGCCAGTCCTGTGTGGGTGTGAATGCCGTTTACAGGCCAGAGGGTGAGAGTGGGCTTGCTCTGCATCTCTTCAGGCAGACTTGGCCGCCGTCATAGGGACTCTCGTCGTAGCCTTCTTACAGACCCGGAAGACCTCCCCAAGCTCACTGCCATCCTTAAGCTTCGCACACTGATTCCCTTTTTTTTTTTTTTTTTTTTTTTTTGCTTGATACACTTCCTCCCAGCTTTTTATCGAGTTATAAAGGATTTGGAAAACTCATTGACACTGCAGTTGGTGAGGAGTAATACCGTAACACCTGAACATGTAACCCCCTTCAGAGGAGATCGTCATTTAATAAGGGACTGTATCTTGTGTCAAGCAAGTGGATTTCTAGTGTGAAATGGAAGAGTAAAGAGCTGAGCATATGGTTCAGAACTTGGACTCTGCGGTTAGACATGCCCACATTTGAATCTTGGATCTATCAGTTAGTAGCGATGAGCTATTAGGCAAATTACTTATGGTCTCTAAGCCTCAGTTTCATTATCTATAAATTAGGGACAATTACACCTACCTCATAGGATTCTCATGACAATTCAAGGAAATAATCCCCGTGAAGTAGTTAGCCTCACGCTGGCACTCAATAAATGTTTGTTGTTACTGTCGTTATTGTTTTTATTGCTTATGTGGAATCCCATTTCATTGGCAACAATCAATTCTACTTCTGTGTAAGGCCAGCCCAGTAACCAGGAAAGGAGGAGAATTCATTTAATCTGAATTCGTTGTGGAAAGTGGCATATTGAGGTCATTTGAATCCCTGCCTACCCTGGGTTGAATTCATGGCTCTCACAACAGAGCCAGAAGATTTCTTGTCTTTTCCAGGCAGAGTAGAGAAGCTGCATGTTTCATTGCTGATGACTTTAATTCTAAGATAAAATATCCTACCTGTTTAGCATATTGTTAAATTAGGCTGGCTCCCTATCTTCTGAAATGCACATTTCGGGGATTGATGGATTTAGAATAAATTTTTTTTTCTTTTTTAGGTTTTGCTGAGTCATTAAGTCTTTTCTTCTCCTCTTACATGGATAAACATTGGCAAAAATATAATCACTGAGGGGCCCCATTTGAATAAAATGAAACCGTCCAAGGAAAATATAATGAAGCTTAGGGTTTGGTGGTTCCTGGTTTCCTGGTTTACTTTTTTAAGTATAGCCAGTGAGAGGTTAGGCAGGCTAGATTTGCCCTTTGTGAATGAACAGGCAGATGACTTGGCCCTCCATTTAGCCAGGCCTTGATCTCCTGAGTTAAAGAGAAGAGTGTAAGTAATTCCTCCTTTGGAGCAACAGCTTCCAGAGACAGCTGTTTTCCAGCTTATGGGGAGAAGAATTTCTGGCTGCCTGCTCGCTTCAACTGGGGGCTTTGCACATTTCCTGCTCTTCCCCAGTTGGTACTAATGCATTCCTGATTGTCTGTGGTCACAGGAATGCTATCTTCATGAGGACAGTAGGACTAAGGATCAATTTTCAAAATCACAGACATCTACACGGGTACAGAATTTGGCAATTTTAGACATTAGTACCTAAACTAAAATGAACAATGTCAGAGGTGGCAGAGTATGTTTCGAGGCATGGAGTAAACTTCCCTTCTAAAAGAACTGCCTTAAAGAATAAACAAGGCCTTAAATGAGAGAGAATTCCAATTTTAAAGCCTCCATTTGGACTCACTCTCCTGAAGCATTTTGACCATTCCTGTGTCTTCATCTCCAGCAGGAGCGCGATCACTGAAGCCAGACTCGCGGACCATTGTGAGAAGTGTACGATTTCTTCCTATTATGCTTTTATCTTTGAAGACAGAGAAAAATTCCAAGCATTTATCCCAGAGAAAGGAAAACTTAACAGTCACACAAAAACATATGCACAAGTATTCATACCAGCTTTGTTTGTAATAGCCAAATGCGAAAGCCAACCCAGATGTCCTCCAGTGGGTGAACGGATAAACGAACAGTGGCACATCCCCACCATAGAACACTAGTCAGCAATAGAAAGGCGTTGCTATATATAACAACTTGGCTGGAGCTCAAGTGAATTATGCTAAGTTTAAAAAGCCAATCTGAGAAGGTCACATTCTGCATGATTCTTCCATTTATACGACAGCCTTGAGATGACAAAATCTTAGAGATGGAGAGCAGATTAGTAGTTGCCACGGGATGGCAGGGGGCTGTGGTCATCAAAGGGCAGTAGAAGGGATCCTTATGGGGATGGATCTCTTCTGTCTCCAGACAGTAGAGGTGATCACATGACTCTGTACATGAGATATAAAACTGCATAGAATTAAATACATGATGGGGGTGCCTGGGTGGCTCAGTTGGTTAAGCATTGCACGCTTCATCTCTGCTCAGGTCTTGATCTTGGGGTCATGAGTTCAAGCTTTGTGTTGGGTTCCACGCTGGGCACGGAGCCTACTTAAAAAACAAACAAATAGGGGCGCCTGGGTGACTCAGTGGGTTAAGGCCTCTGCTTTCAGCTCAGGTCATGATCCCAGGGTCCTGGGATCGAGCCCCACATCGGGCTCTCTGCTCTGCAGAGAGCCTGCTTCCTCCTCTCTCTCTCTGCCTGCCTCTCTTGCCTACTTGTGATCTCTGTCTGTCAAATAAATAAATAAATAAAATCTTTAAAAAAAAAATAAATAAGTGACTAAGTATATGTGAAACTCATGGAATATGTGTAAGATTGGTGGATGATACTAATGTCAGTTGTCTGAGTGTGGTATTACACTGTGGCTACATAGTGTGTTTATTAGGGGAAACTGTGTAAAGGGTACATAGGATCTCTGTTATTATTTCTTCCAACTGCATGTGAATCTACAATTATCTCAAACTAAAAAACATTAAAATTTTAAAGATAGAGATGGGGGGAAAAAAAACACCTCTCTTCCATGACTGGCCCAGTAAGATATTAATCTCTCCTTTTTAGGTCAGTTGAATTTCTTGATACTTTCTGTATTTGTGTACTTTATCCATCATTGCTATGTGTTCGGAGCAGAGTGAGTTTTCAAAAATGAATTCACACTGCTATATTAGCCTAGCAGACTTAGCTTTAATGAACTAGAGAACCATTAAAAACAGTCCTAAGGCTATATTCAGTCAGTGTTGGACAGCAATTCCATTCAGACAGTCCTCCCATGGGGTTAACATCTTCATGCTAATTCAAAGTATTCACAATTTACTAACTTCTTTACAACAGTTTTATTAAGTTACACGCGTAATTCATGTTCTCTATAGAAAAGACAGAAATTCAAGTAAGCAAAAGAAAAAAGATCAAAGAACCCAGCTAATTTCTAATCTGATTTTAGAACATAAACTCGTTACCTGAGAACACACTGCAGAACTACTTGCCCTTAATTGAGACTTTGAGCAGAAAGTTTATCAAGCTAGAACATGGATTTTCTTAAACAGAAATCAACTTGTGGCCAGAGGTGATCTGGCAGTTCCTCTTACTTTCTACTTCCCACCTCTCCAAAGGAGTGGCTGATACTCAGAATTTCACAGCTCCAGAGGGAAATTTGTGCAGAGTCTTATGAAATTACTGGAGGAAAGGTAGAGTCCAATGTAAGCAATAGACAAAACTTCATAACACGGAGCATCATCTTCTGGAGAAATACAAAATAAATCAGGTAGTTCAATTGAGATGTTCAGAGAAGTAGGGCTTACATGTTCTGGGCCTCAGTTTCCTCGATGGTGAAGGACAGCTATTGGGCTTAATGAATATAATCATAGCATAGTAGTTCTATGAGGGAGTGGCATGTTGATATCCATAAAAAGAGATAGAAGACTATTAAAGATTCAAACAAAGTAATCCTTCTTTAATAAGTTCTTCTAAGGCTGTAACATTAGGCCATTAGAAAAGAATTTGAAAAGCAACTGTCAGGTTTCCAAAATAGTTCCTAGTATTTGTATCAGAAGCAATCGAGCACATGTCCACTGTTGTTACTTGAGTGAGCAGGGATGGGAAAGGCGCACAGTGTTGGCTTAAGAACAAATCATCATCCCGTGATAATGAAGTGGGGTTAATGCTGGCGCTAGACATATGTGGAAACACAAGCAGGTGTTTTGAGAGAGGCTTATCTGTGGTGAAATGCTGGTGTCCACAAACAGCAAAGATACAGATGGGAATGGTTTGTGGAGATGATCCACTTGGTTCTGAGGGCACCAATGCCTCAGGGCTACTCCTGGCAGATGCTGACTTTCTAACGGGCGTCTTGTGGTTCCAACCTCTCTAACTTCCGTGTTGGCTGAGCAGGCAGACTCATGGGACTCTGTTTACCCCGTTAACTGAAGGTGGAGATGGACAGGCCTTACAGCAGCCTCAGGGCTCCATTTCTCCTGGGCCCCACCTAACCCCCACAGAGCCCTCAAAAAGGAGAAGTACTTTCCAAGCAGGAGCCCCTCACTCACCCCAATCTTATCTCCAGTCACCTAGGAGGAAAGAAAACTGGGGAGAACCAAAAAGGAGTGTAACTTCATTTTGCTCCTCCTTCTGAAATTTCTATTCCTTTGGTACAGAAGACCCCTTATAGCCTCTTAAAAAGTGAGTAAAGGGGGAAGGGGAGTTACAAATGAGCCCTAGACGTTGAAGTATTTGACCAAGAGTATAATGGTGAGGGAGCCCTTCTCCTCCTGGCCCCTTGTCTGTATCTCAACAGCCTGGAGCAGAACATTTGGTGAGCATCTCATGTCCTTTGGGGCTCTCCTGGGTCTAATGGGTCAATGGCCCATGCTAAACATTGGCTTATTTTTTCCTGTTTGGATTTGTCTGACTTCAGGAGTTGCTTCACATAGCCTGATTTTCTATAGCTGCTTTCAACCTTCACCTGCTAGGAAGGTCTGCATTTCTCCAGTTTTTTAGTTGCATCGGTGGGGGAGTTCAAATTGGAGTAAGAGGTCAAGTGTCTGTGCACATTACTCAAATCAACTTTGCCAGTACTCTGCTGTTTCTCGCTTGACTCCTTAAGTCTATTTATAAATTGCTTACAAATGATAAATGAGGAGTGAGTGACTGGTTCCTCTCCACTTCTAACAGCAAAGTGAAACAGGGGTGTCATTGAACCTAAATGAGATCAACAAATCTTGAAAGAGAAGGAAGGGGCCAGCTCTGTTATGGAAGGGAAAAATCTGATCGGGGGATGAGAACATCTATATGCTTACATTGTAGCAAATCTCAGGACCAACGAGGACATGGAATGCCACGTTTGAGCATATTTGGGAAAATGTTGGGTGGGCCACCCAAAGTCTATTTAAATGAGTCCAGGGAACTTCCTGAGAGAAGACAAACTCATTCTAGAAAAAGGAATCAGGCTCAATACTCTGAATTAGAATGTTGCTAATTCTTACATATTAATGGGAAGGGCAATTCTGAGTACAGTAGAGTGTCCGTCTTTTGGATTGTCTCCTGACCCGGATCTCCACGAGAAATATGTCTGGGCTTGCTGTATGACCTGCATGGTATTTTATTTTGAAACAGTTCAGTAGGAACAATGTGATATATATATATGGGAACTTGTGTGAATTGATTTCAGCCTACACCTAAGGGTTAGTATATTCTTTGGTTAGTATTTAAAATTCCTAATCTTTAATCCAAACTCCAAAAGTGGCTAAGAAAGCATTTCAAATATCATGATCAAGGTCCAGCCCAGCACACATCTTGAATAGTACTAATTTCACCATTGAAAATTCATTTCTAGTATCTTGTATGCTGATTAATCAAGTCACATTGCTCTGATGTTCCCTAAGAGAATCTCACACTGAATACAGAAAGAGACATTCCCCCCCCCTACTTCCCAAGGGCGACCTGGGGGGACCCATTCCCCTTGAATCAACGCTGGAAGCCCGGGGAGGCAGCAGGCCTGTGGGATGGGTGGGATGGCCAGAGCAGTAGGGGTGTCCAGCCGAGGCAGTGACATCCGGAAGAGGGAATAGAAACAGACCCAAGGGGAAGCCTTGGTGAGTCCAGTAGGTTTGGGAAAGTCTGAGGAACACAGCAACACCCCACAGAGGGAGCCAAAAGAGAGAACAAAAATATCAGAAGTCACCAGTGAGTAATCTCTAAGAATTCCCAGAAATACTTGGTGGAGATTTTGTTGGGATTTGAGGGTCAGAAGCTGCGAGTGTGGATTACATACGTATAATTGTATCAGAATAGGAAGTTAGACATGAAAATACTTAACTGGCCTAGAAATCTGAAAACGATCTTCCAAAGACTTCCGGTGACACACTTGGCCCAGCCCAAAACGGTTGTCTCTAGTCCTTATAAAGAAAGAACAAAAGCTTCCTGACAGAAACAGGTTGTCATAGATGCATCTAGTTCCAGAAAGGCACAAAACTAAATAACAGAAAAGGCGTAGAGCTGTGACTCCAGGTGTCTTGTGAATGACTCCAGCTCAAGCTTGGCATGGCTGCCTAAGGTCAAAGCAGTGATTTCTATTTGGGAGGTGGGTGGGGAGGGAAGGGGTAAATATTTGAATCGCCTGGAGCATCTTTTCAAAACTCAAATTGTTCAGGTCCCCCTCTGAATACTGAATCAGAATTTCTGGAAGGGGGACTGAGGATGAGTATGGAAGCCCAGATAATTCTAATGTGTCCAGCCTACTCTGGTGGAAGACCAGTTTTATTTATAATGTGCTGTTATCCAAGGAGAAAGAGGTGCAAGAGGAGAAGGGGAGAATAGATTCACAAGGAAAAGGTCAAATCATGTCAACAAAGGGAGAAAGTTTATATGAATTTTATACTCTCCAAAAGAGTATCTTCCTATACAAATATAATGCAGTTTTCTTTTTATCCCCTTTTTTCCCCGATGCAATATATTGGATTAGTGAAATCTATTCTCTTGTCTATGTTTTTTCATTAGTCCTAAAATCAAAATAGGTATATTATCTCAAATGTACAGACAAAGAAACCAATAAGTATAGAAGGGTAAGGAAGGTATTCATGTCCACATGACCATCAGATGGTGGTTTTAGGCTTTGAACATAACTTTGCCTAATTTTTACGACTCTGTAATATAAATATGAGGGCATACCTGGGTTTTCCAGTCAGTTGGGCATCTGCCTTCAGCTCAGGACATGATCCCAGGGTCCTAGGAACTGAGCCCCACATCAAGCTCTCTGCTTCGTGGGGAGCCTCCTTCTCCTTCTCCCTCTGTCGCACCCCCTGCTTGTGCTCACTCTCTCTCTGTCAAATAAATAAATAAAGTCTTTTTAAAAAAAAAAGAAAGAAAAAAGGAGAAAGAGAATAAAATGAGCAACCTAGGGAAAATATTTTTTAAAACATTTAAATAAATATTAAATATTAAAAAGAATATCCAGAGAAGGCAATAATATCCAGAGAAGGGAAAATTGAGAGCCAATGGCCCCCAAGTGTCTCCAGAATGAGGAGGTAAATGGAAGGTCAGGGAATTTCAGGGGGGAGATGGGGAACATTTGCTCATGTTAATGGGTGGTAGGACAGGGAAGACCAGACTAGAGACTGGGATTCCAGAGGAGGTGGGAGGAATGAAAGGCAAGGATACAGGTGGCCTTAAAGGGAACAAGAAGAGTGGCATTCCACGTTTTTGGAAGAAAGAGGGCAAGAAAAGGTATTAGTGTAGATGGGCCTGAAACTGGGGGGTGAGGCAGAGAGGCTGAGGTCATGAGTGGGGGGGTCGCCATTTTCTCTATGTATGAGTGTGGCTGACTGTGAGCAGAGCAAAACAAGGCTCTGAGAGGCGAAGTAATTTCTTCTCACTTCTCCTAGGGCTAGTGGCTGATCTGCTCTGCGGACAGGTCTGTCTCGGTCCCAAGTCCCTGGTTTTTCTGAGTCTGGCAATGGCGTTCAGTCTTATCTCTGTGCGGTATTGTCTAACCACACCCTGCTAGTATACCTTTCTAGGTAAGTACCTTCCTTGAAAAGTAATTTTTGTCACAATTAATTTGGAGAAGGCTGGAGACAAAACAGCTTTTTACATTAAACTGTGTTGTTTCCATGTCTCCACTCTGTATCTCTGCTTCCAGACCAGGCTCCCCCAAGTCCCTGGTTAGTTAGGATCTGTCATCTTTGTCACTTAGTGTGAACTTGAATTGAAAAGGAGTCCCTCACTTTCTTGGTAACGATGTACAATAGCCATACATTTTTGGTCTGTCCCGCTCCTCAATTATCCTTTTAAAGAGAGGTCTCTTCCCCCCAACCCCCTCGATCTTTCTTCTCTGGGATTTCTGGCTGCCGTCTGATTCTGAAAGAGCGCAATAGGGAAAACAAATTCCTACCAGCCGAAGCTTTCTCTAAACAAACCAGAGAGCACAGCCTCCCTTTCTCAGGCCTGCATATACTCCTAGTCCCAGAGAAGCCACCGGACTTCTGAACGCTGAGTCTCCGCTGCCCACCTACCCGGAATCTCTCCCCACATGCCACCTGTATGACAATAACAGAGCTTCCCCCGCTTATCCTAGAAACTCCACCCAGACACCCTAAAGAAAGAGCCCACAGATGTTCAGGAAAATACACAATAATCCTCGGCTGATTAGTTTAATATCCTTTGGAGACAT
Organism: Enhydra lutris kenyoni; assembly: GCF_002288905.1. Taxonomy (NCBI): domain Eukaryota; kingdom Metazoa; phylum Chordata; class Mammalia; order Carnivora; family Mustelidae; genus Enhydra; species Enhydra lutris. The sequence goes on from NW_019154085.1 coordinate 12,074,931, forward strand.
TCTATAGATCACTAGGCTGCTGTTTTCTTCTGGAAGCCATAACCTCCACCATTGTCACTCCTGTAATGTTTCATTTTGATTCATCTCTGGGCGAGGCAGATGAACGTATGAACAGGAGGCTCAAGCATATATCATTGCCTCCCTGATAAGAATATCAGTGCCTAGGAAAGAAGCCTTCAGCGGGAAAGTTGAAACGACACATGGAAGGACAAATGATGTGGGAATTTGTAAACCATTTCGCATCTTGCCAAATGACTTTGTGTATTTGTGATTTTTTTTCAAGATTGCAACTTTTTAACTTCTATTTTATACATCTTCTCTATTATTTGTCTAGAAAATAAACCTTCTTACTTTAGCTTTCTGTACAATAAACAAAACAAGCAGAGATACCTGTCTGAAATCTAACAAAATCTACTGATTGTGTTTATTTGTTCTGTTACCCTAGTAAGTGTGTTGATAGCAGGGGTTGGCAAACTTTTTCAATAAAAGGCCAAAGCATAAATATTTAAAGCTTTTTAGGCTATATAGTTTCTGTTGCAACCCATCAGCTCTGTTGTCGTAACATGAATGCAGCCATAGACAACATATAAATGAGTGAGCATGCCTGTGTGCCAATAAAACTTTATTTACACCAATAGGCAGTGGGCCAGATTTAACCTAGAGGCTGTAGTTTGCTGATTCCTAGAATGTAAGCTCCGTAAGGACAAGTGAGTCCTCTAACATATAAAGTTTGCTAATGACTGTAGCTACTTTATTGATAACTAATTCTGTACTAGGCATTGTGTTACAGATCTATAAATATTGCCTAATGAGGTGGGTATCAGTATGCCATTTCATAGATTGAGAAACTAAAGTCAGAACTCTTGAGTCACTTAGCCAAGACCACAGGGATAAGTAGTGGACTTGGAGGGTAGGGTGTGGTACACAGGAACGGTGAACTTTCTAAAGCACTGAGTTGAGATCTATGTCAGAGCCGTTGTGAGATACTTGGGCTCTGGACGCCAGAACTGAACGCTCAGTTTTATATAAAAGCCGAGATGCTAAACAGTGGGGATAAGAAGTGTAACTGGCATCCTTCCTGTCTTCCCCAGCGCTGCGGGGGTGGGGGTGGGAAGCGGGGGAAGCAGGGCTGGGTGGTGGTGTGTGTGCTCCGGAGCCTGAGTGCCCAGGTTCAGATCTCCGTCCTGCTGTTCATGAGGGTGACCGGGCAGGTTGGTTTAGATCTCCGCACTTTGGTGTCCTTGTCTGCGGGGCGGGAGTCGTGGTCTTACTACCCAGGAGGTGTGTTGTGTGGATTAAAAGAATCAATACGTGTGAATGCTTAAACCAGTGCAGGATAAGCTTTGCTGTTTTCACACCAAATATAGGTCATGGCAAACAAACAAGGAAATAAAGAAATAAAACTGCCGCGTTTACGTGCGCTGTCCGGCCAGACTTGTGATCAGTGGACAGGCAAAGCAGAGGAGGAAGCAAGAGAAAAATGATGGGGAAGTTGACGAAGGAAGATAAGAGCAGAAGGAATACACGCGCATGACATGAGCGTCGTCAGAGCAGAGGTTTTGAAAGTGACATCTCGCGCATGTGGCCGTGACATGCGGACGGGAGAGCAAAATGAAGATACCCATAAACACACTTAGTCCTAGGCCATATCTGGTGTATCTCCTCCCGGGATTTTCTGTCCATCTCCCGTACCTGTTTCTAGAGATGCTTTATGTTTGCCGCCCTTTCCTCTCATCCTAAAAGAATAATGATTTGGGCTCCACTCAGGGTGAAGGAAGGAGGGCTTCCCCTTCTGGTGCACTTCTGCGTGGGGAAGGCGGCGGGCGCCCCCCGCTCACCCTGCTGGCTCTCCTCGCCGCCCGCTCACCTGGCAGCCGCTCTCTGCTTCTCTCTCACCATCTCTCGCGCTCACTTAGGCCGCTTTGCTGCTGTGTGGGGACCACCCCTCCCGTCGCTGCCCGCAGCCCAGCTGCCACAAGACGGTCGTGTTTGTGTCTTGAGGATCACACAAGGGAATTCCAGCGGCTGGGGGGGGGACTTACAACGGAGTACCCCATGTTGCTGTGCCCTGCATCCCTGAGCCATCCGTATCCCGCTGGACATCCCTTTCCCACACCCCGACGGGTGTCACCCCCAAGAAGAAAGTATTAGCACACTGCTTACAGATGACGACTGATCAGACCGTAAGCTCCATGACGTCAGGAAGTGAGTGTCCGTCACCTAAAACTGTCTCTCCTTCACCCCGCCCTGGGGCACCGAATGGGGGCTCCATAAACCCTTACAATTTAAACACATGCGGGAGCTCTTCTAGAGGCTCGTAGTGCCCACAGGGAAGGCAGACGTGGCTAATGTGAAACAGAATATTTCTTGCAAATGGATTTGGGTTTTTCTGCTGGTTCAGAGCTTCCCCAAGGACAGTGCCTGAGGCACATCCCTCGGCCACCCAAACCCTGACTAACACACGTTTTAGCGTCTATCCTGGAATTCACAAACTGAATTCACAAATTCTGACGGTTTCAGAATAATATCTTTTGATGTCCACAATGTGTTGGCTATATTATTTTAAGTAGTCAAGGCCATGGGCTATCTCTTGCTCTCTAGCCTATGTGCAAGCCCCCTCTGCTTTTGAGAATACTTGTTGACCTGATTTTGCATGATTCTATCATGCCCCATGGAATGTGGTAGACACACACAATTGCTTGATCATTCTTCCCTCTTTGCACATTTGGCTCTTAGAAACGGTATTGCAGGGAACCCTCTTAGATTTAAATCTTTATCCACGGTTTATACTATTTCCTTAAGATAGATTTCTGGGAATAAGATGATGGGATCAAAATATATGAAAAAGAAATTTTTTTTTAACAGCCTTTGTATCTCTTGCCAAATTACTGTCCGGAAAGATTGTTCCAATTTGCATGCTCACCATAAGGTATGAAAGTGCCTATTTCATCAAATTCTCATTAGTATTACTGACATTTAAAAACTCTCCTCATCTGATAGGTGAAAAATAGACCGTGAGTGTTATTTTATATGATGTTCCTTTGATTCCTAGAAAGTTGAAAGAAATTTTTAGAATCCAGTTGGCAGTTATAGTTTTCCGTGGTAATAGGTAAATAGATATTACGACTATGACTGTTAATACGTGTAAGCTTTTGGTACATAATTTCTTTAGGAGCAGTACCCCTGCTGCTGAACAGAAGGCTATGAGGGTTTATGCAGTCCAGTCTCTGCCATATGTTTGGTGTTTATTATTAAGCCCAACTACTGAGCAAAGAAAGGCATAATTAGCCTTTCTGGGAATTATTTTAAGCCTTCAGCAGTAAAAAGCCTGAAGTTGATTTATTTCCCAGAATCTATTTGTATTTGATGCCTTTTTAAGTCGAGTCAGACTAAATGACCAGGCATGGTTTCAACCTTCTGTGAAGGAGTTTCTTGAGTTCTAGGAGATGTTCAAAAATAATCTCCTTAGTGCCTTTGCACATCTCCGAGATACCATCTGAAGACAAAAGACTGAGTTGTTTGAAAGGAGAGAGCGCCACTGGGGCGCTAGCAGAGACGGTCCAAGTTGAATTTATCTCAAATTACCAGTGGCTAGGATTGAGGCAATGAGCTCGGGCTTAACAGAGTCATGAGCTCAGCTGAGGGAAACTTGGCCTTTGCTTCTAAGGTGGGAATTAGGAGAAGCCGCTCTCTGTAATAAAGACACATGTTCTTTCATGGGACTGACTTAATCAAGAAAGCTGCTTCTGCCAGTGATTATCTGAGGCCAGACTTGAATCTGTGCTCCCAAAACAAAAGCAAGTTGTCTGATCCTAAAGGCATCCTACACATTATTGTGCTTCCAAAGACTTCATTGTTGTGCAATGATAGGAACGGATTTTTACCCTCAGAGCCCTTGGAAACACATTGTAATTCCCATCCTTACTCTCTACCCAAATTGTCGCCTAGATGATTTTGCTCATTTGGGCCATTATTCATCGATGGCACATTTGGAAACAGAATCCTGAGGTTGCCACGGGTCTGCACATATTTACAAAGTTCTCAGACGCCAAAACGACAAACACTGTGCAGATGTTCCAGAGGACAGTAACCCAGCCCGCCTCCGGCAGTTTCACACGCAAATGACTGAACGCGTCAGCTCTGGAAAAAGAGGCTCCGACTTGTCTTTTCATGAAAAACTTAGGGGCCGAGACTAATGGAAACCAGGAGTCTGTTACTTTTAAAGATAACATGATGATAACGATTCCAAATGGGCCTCAGTCTTGCAATCACGGCTTGCTGGGGGAGCCCGAGAGTTTGAATATAAAAACCCTTGATGGGCATCAGTAGCCAGAGGCCCTGCCTGTGCTCACGCCCAAGCAAATATTTATTGAGCAGATACAGCATGTAGCATTCCTCGAATGAACAATTGAATAAATGTACAAACAACTGAATGATTGGAAGAACTTCTCTAGTGCTATGCTGCCCAGTTTATGGCACGACATGTAATGAACAGTAATGCCAACCTCCACATTTTGGGGATTGGCCTGGTGCCAAGCCCTGTGTCGAGTGCTCCCCATCTCGTGCATCCTTTATGGTGACGCTATGAAGCAGGTATTTCCATTTCTGCCTCAGAAATGCAAACACTGAAGCTTAGGGAGAACGATGTGAAATGTCAGGACCAGGATTCAGACCCAAGTCTGTGGGATTCCAAGGCCTGTGTTTGAAACCCACATCTGAGATTGCTGCTTACTTAATAAGAGGTAGAGGTTCAGCAAAAGGTCATCATCTTTTTCTGGTCTTGGTCATGCTTTCTCCAGCCACCAAACCTGATGTACTAGATTTGGAAATCTCCTGAGAGATCACTTGGCCCAAGCTCCCTCATTTTGTAGGTGGAGAATCCGAGATTCTGCCCCCATGTCCATGGTCATTCAGCTGACCTGTGCAAGTAAGATGCATGTCTGGAACAGGTCAGCTAACACTTGATCTGACGTTTCCCCCACTGCATCTCTTTGAGGGTAAGGTCAAAATGGGAATCATGTAAAGTGAAAGAATGAATTTAGATCATTGCATATTTTCTTAAAAAATCACTTAAACCTACACCATGGTAGACTCATCCTTGTGCATATAACTCCCACAGTAAACATAAACTTTAAGAGGACAGATGTATGAAAACTACTTTCACTTAAAAGCATCATTAAAACGGTGAGAATATGGATGAACTCACTAATTGTGCTGTATTTTAGCAAATACTTGAATACGGCTTTTTAAAAAATCAATGTGTGCTGCTTATGGGTTCTTGACAGTGTGAGAAACTGACGATATGTCACTGGTTAAAGCTAACAGCAGGAGTGAGGTTAAATATGGACAATATCAACCACAAACTCCTGCTGATTTATCAATCTGGACTGCGTAAAGGTGTCTTCTTTACCCTCCTTCCTCTGCTGCTCGGACTGAAGTACCCATCACCCTTCAATGGGACCAATGCACCTGCTTCCATCAGGTTACTTCTCTCTGGCTCTGCCCCTTATGGTCCCTAAACCACGTGTTTGTCTGAAACACAGACTGAGCATGTCTGGTCTTCTGTGGAAGGTCTTTGTCAGCTCCTCGCTGATCAGAGCTCCTTTGGATTGTTTCCCAGCCTCATCCCCTTCCTCTGCTGTCTCCTTAAGATCCAAAAACCCTTAGAGTTGGTACAGCCTCCTCATCAGGAAATGGTCATGCATGACATTCTTGGGCAGATGCTGTCCGTACTCCAAAATTACAAATCACATCCAAGGGGCCACCAGGAGGACCTCCAGACCTCTCCCCACTCTGTGTTTCTATAGTGGGGATAGAATACAGAGCTGACAGCCACCAAGATGCTTATGGAAAAGGCGTGGTTTTAAGAAAAAGGAGGAGAGCTTTTCTCAAGGAGGGTTAAAACACGGAGCACATCCTTTGCTCTGAGCCAAGTTCCTGCAGTGACAGCTGTTGTCTGTCTGCTTGTGTGTCTGCCGGCTGGTACGAACAACATGGCGGAGGACACAAGGCAGGTGCTTGAGGAACAGGGAGTAAACTGTGGTGGTTATTACTTTTTCCTGTTTAGAAAGTTCTCCACCTAGGGTTGCCAGATTAAATAGAGGACGAACTTTTATTGCTAAGTCTAGCAACCATCCTCCCCATCCACCCCAATTTTTGGTGAATAGATGCCATCTCCCTGGCCACAGAAGTAAATATGTGCCAATTCCCATTCCAACAGAGGTTGGCCCAAGTCATGTGCACATAAACCAATTAGGGACAGAGGCATTTCTTTTTTTTTTTTTTTTTTTAAGATTTTATTTATTTATTTGTCAGAGAGAGAGAGAGAGAAGGAGAGAGAGCAAGCACAGGCAGACAGAATGGCAGGCAGAGGCAGAGGGAGAAGCAGGCTCCCTGATGAGCAAGGAGCCCGATGTGGGACTCGATCCCAGGACGCTGGGATCATGACCTGAGCCGAAGGCAGCTGCTTAACCAACTGAGCCACCCAGGCGTCCCTAGACAGAGGCATTTCTTGAGGTAGAAATATATCCTTTGGCTATGATTCCTAACCTGTGGTTTCTGGCAACCATGTCCCCCGTGCCCCCCGCTGTTTCAAAATAATGAATCTAAAAAGGCAAGAAGGAGTAGAACTAAGCAGTGAACAAAATGGGCGCAGAACACCGGTGACTTTGAGTCCCCACTTCTAGTTTCTAAGACCCCGATTCCTGCAGCTTTTCCTTCATTGCTGTGTGTTCCCCATTCTAGGTATAGAAACTGGTAAACACCTTTTTACCCCATTAACCTGATCCAATCTGGGTTTCCATTGCTTGGTTCTGAAAGAGCTCCTGACTCATATAGAGGGAATTCTGGTTCTGGGCCTTATCGTTCCCTTAAGTAACACATGCGAGATCTCAAAGGAAATGCTGGATACAGATGCGCGATGCCGTGAGCAGAGCTCGCCTGATGAAAGTGCTAGTTCACCTCATAAGTGCACCGAATAATATGCACTTGAAGATTTTGGACGCATTTGTGGCAAAAACTGAATCCCAGACTTCTTTGTGTTTTGGGATCACCTTCTTTCCCTTTCCCTACATCATAAAACCAAAGACCTCGTTTTACAGATGAGAAGTCTTGAGCTAGGTGAGACTGAACGACTTATCTTAGACCAAATGATGAAAACCCAGGTTTCAAATAAATCATTGTGTATTGAGGTTATGGAAGTCAATTTTAATATAAGCCTAAGGTAGTAAAAAACAAGAAAGGCCACTTGTATGGCTAAAACTTGTAGTCAACAAGAAAATGGTAAATGCTTGTATTAATTTTATGATTATTGATTGCAGTAAATCATACATTGGAGGGACTGATTGTTTGTTAGTGATTCTCTTGGCAGTCTTTCTTCTGCTATCAGATCCTACTGCTTTGGCAGTGGGGCTGGGAGCACAACCCAGGTCCCCTCAGTCATAGCACAGAACTCCATCCTCTGGGTCTGGGAATGGGTCATTGTCTGAGAAAGAAATGACCAGTGACTAAAGTGTAGTATAATTAGACTTCTACTCTGAGATTTTCTTTTTATTAGATCTGATGGGAAGCACATTCCCTCTCTGGTTTTTGAACTGGGAAAATGTGTCTGGAATGCTCTGTACCCATTTCTCCTATCATATGGAAAAAATCTGTTTGCAGTTGGAGAAAGAATTTGCACAAAGAGCAGAAACAAGTGGTAGCCTTGGTTTTTATGACTTACAAATCCCAGGACCCACCCATTTCTGGGGACCGATCCATCCCTGCCCTTTCTTGCTTTATGAGACCCAAAATAAATAAACAAATAAACAAATAAATAAATAAATAAAATGTCCTATCTCACCAAAGTTATTTTGACAGAAAATACTGACAGTTGAAACTTAAAGAGTAGTTTTATTTCATGTGTGACACAACATTTCTTTGTTGGCATTTGTTATTGAAAGTTGCCTGCTTATAATTTTCTAAGTTAATAATAATTTGGTAAGAGCTAACAGAAAATCTAAGGGTAGGTTTAAATTCAACATGCATTTGGGGGGAAAAAGTTATATTAACCACATGTAATATTAAAAAATAAATTTTAGCTTTAGGCTTTAATGTAAAAGAATCCCTTAAGATAGAAGAAAATATAAGAAATTTTAGAATATGTCTTAGAGCAGGGAAGGCCTTTCCAAGCAAATCTAAAACCTTGTAACCATAAAGGAAAAAATTGGCAGATTTGACTGGGGAAATATTTAAACCATTGGAATATAAAGATTGCTACCAGCAAAATTAAAAAACAATTGACCAAATGGAGAATATGTTTGCAAAATACAAAATGAATAACAAGTTAATGTCCATTGTATGTTGAAGGTTCCTACAAGTCAACAAGTGAACATATCCCAAGAGGAGAATAGATCGCAGTTATACAAAGGCATTCACAGAGGAATGGCTGATTTTAGGGTATCAGGGCAAGGAACATTGACAGGACATATAAAACAAAATCAAAAGAAAAATAAAAAATCACAGCATTTCTGGGTGCCTGGGTGGCTCAGTCAGTTACGCGTCCCACTCTTGGTTTCAGCTCAGATCGTGAGCTCAGGGTCATGAGAGGAAGCCCCGCATCTGCTTAAGATTCTCTCTCCCTCTGCCCTTTGTCACCATCTCAAATAAATAAATAAATCTCCAAAAAAGAAAGAAAGAGAAAAAGAAAGAAACCACAGTGTTTCCATTTGAGGAAAGCCCCTTGCCCCTTCCTCCCTCCCTGGTCTGCAGATTCATTTTCATTTTTCCATTTGAGCTCCCAGTAGAATTCACCAAGGAGGTGTCCCTTGTGCCACCAGGATACCGTGTGCACACCCTCTTAGGACCGTCAGCCCCTCATTCAGGGTTTGCTCACCAGTCACTGTCACCGTCTTAGTGACTAAGCCTTAATCTCTTTGAATTCCTGATCCCTTACCTAATGTGCACCCATAGATTAGACTCTCCATAAACGTAAGTGAATAAATATAATTTTGGCAAATGAACACATAGCAAGGAAAGGCTGGGTCTTTGTGGACACTGATAACATCAATACTTACCTTCAAAAGGAAAATGCCTCACTTTCGATTGCATTTTGACCGGAGATATTAACTCATCTTATTTTGCTCACACAAGAAAGGGAAAAAAGTAACAGGGAAAATTCTATAGTTGATCAATTTTAATTTCGCAATTTGGAGCGTCACTGCCGTGCATTTGTCAACCGGATTTTTATTCTTGAGGCTGTTCCCACATGAAGACAATTCCTGTATGTTTCAGTCAAAAATGATTCAGTTGTTCTTTGAGAAAGGACTATCCTGGCGCTGAATGAACACCTTCTCTTATCATTTCAGAAGATCCAGGAAGCACCAACATGAAACCCTGTAGGAAGAGTGTCGGTGGTTTCACGGGGCCTCCAGCGTCTGTAACACTTGATCCCCGGAGGATACTGTGTGGGGAAAACGCAGCCATCAGCACTTATGAGCCAAGAAGCGATTCAGGAAGTCAGACTCAGAATGTGAAGTTTAGAAATACCTGAACCAATTTTTTTCGCTCATATTTTTATTTATGCATGAGTGCTAGATGATAAAACCAATGTCTCTATCTCAAAAGACTGTCTCAATAAATGAAAAATAAAAATTCTGAGCAGTGAAAAAGTAAAGGCGTCACATCATAGTTGTAGAGTTGGACCAGCAGTGTTGTTTGTGGGTTTTTTTTTTCCTTTTGTAGTGGTTTATACCACAGTGGTACATCTGCAGGCGCTGACATTAGACTTGAGGACCTATGGTAAGAATAGTGCCGAACATACATTTAGGCCTATTTTTCCAAGGCATTTATCCAAGGCACTTTACGTGCACTATCTCATTTAATTGCGACAACAGCTCTAAAGACAGACTATGATTATCCTCATTTAACAGCTAATGTAATTGAGATTTAGAGAGATTAATTACCAGCAGAACTAGAACGTTCACATGAATCAGAGCCCATGCTGCTAATCACTGTCTGCAGGAAGAAGCAACAGAGATTTCTTAAGACACGTACATGTTCGCAGAGCCTTGGATTTGAGGGAAATTTTCTCAAGTACGCAGTAATATGTTTTAGTGCCTACCCTGTTAAGATTATGACAAAATCAAATTAAACAAGTATGAGTGCCTACTCATGTTTATAAATAATAAATATGAACATCTCTCGTAAACACGACATGTCAAGTGTAAATATTTGTGGTAGATGGAAGATGTGTTTGTAGAGCTGGGTATCCACCAGCCAGCACAACTGGGAGAAGGCACCCTCGGATGGGACGATCCAGTCAAGTCTTGTCCCTGGGAAGGCGGCGGGGCAGAGCTCACCCCCCTCCCCCCCTACAGAGCGCCGCGACATCAGCTTGTCTTAAGCTTCAACGGCAGTCCTACTGCATTTTAGCTTCGACACTCACAGGACGAGTCCATAGAATCAATTTAGCAGTACAGAAGTCAGCTTGGAAGATCCTCTAATAATAAATATCAAGTCAAGTTAAAAAATGCTGCAAATGAGAATCCGCTATTGAACCTGTATAAATATAAGCCATCTGGAATGAATCAGCAACCTTCGCTAAAAGTGAATTTAACTCTTAAAAGACTTCGCGGCAACCTTCTAGCAGACCGTTGGTTTTAAACCCTGACTTGACCTTATTAGAAAACCATTTGGAAAACTGCTTTACTAGCTACAGAAAGCCTTCCCAGCTGGTGCAAGTCAATACAGAAATAATTTTTAAGCCTTCTCATAGGTGTCAGGAAAAACTGTTTGCTTCCACTCTTACTCATCTAGTTTTCTATTTATGAGCATCTTTGTTTCTGGAACTGATAATAGAATGACAGCTTTGTCTGAACGTTAATTAGCTTAGGGGTGAACACATGGCTGTGGAAAGGGATTATCCATCACGATTTAAAAAAAAAAAAAAAGCCTTCTCACGTCATCTGGGCTGCATCTCCTCCAGCCATTTTAAGGTTAAAAATACAAGTTTGTATTTTTTGTTTCTCTTCACATAATTTTCCTGCTGGTGGGTAGCGAGTGTCAGTAGCAACCGTCTTCAAGCAAGGAAGGTACAGTAAGATTAGTGGTTGCAACTCAGAGGCAGGGTTTTAGTACTTTCTATTTCAAATTCTGTCAACACTTAACCATTTGTGTCACCTCGAGGTGGATATTTATTGTTCCGCTGTTCCGGGGGAGAAATGTCAGATCTTGGCCCTGGGCCTTTTGAAACAACGGGCAGTGCGTGTTTGCATCAGAGGGCACGGAGGGACATTGCTCCGAGAACTTTCCTGGCATGTTTGAACTGTGCCTACAGTACACTGGAGGTGGGTTTTCTGTTTCCTGGCACGGGTCATGGGTCCCCTACTCCCCTAACCTTCCTGCCTTTTTTTTTTTTTTTTTTTTTTTTGAGTCCAGGGGTGAGGTAGAATATTCCTCCTCCGTAGGAGGAGGAATTATTCTCAACTCCTTTTTGTAAATACGAATCTGGGCTTGTTACCAGGGTGTCAGGAAGCCAGGGAATTTAATCTAGAACAGGTTTAGGTATAATCCTATTAAGTGGTCTTCTGTGTCCTTTGAAATTTTGATTAGCTCAGGAGCTGCCGGGGGTTGAAAGCGCACAGTCTTGCCTGGAAGGAATTCTGCTCCTAGCTACAGTCATCGGCGGGTAAGGTCAGGTTTTTGTTGTCGGTTTGGATTTTTTGTGGTTGTTGCTGGTTGGTTGGTTGGTTTGAGCCCTATCCAAGATCATTTCTCTTCACCCACTACTCGAACCTACTTAAGAGTTTTTAAACTGTGTGCACAGTAAAAAGTGAGTAAACCTGAGAGTAGGCCCATTAGTTCTGTATCAGACTAAAAGACAGTCTTTGCACTGATTTTCTGCGTGTCTAATACTTCAGAGTCGGGAATTATGTCTTGATGGCCAAATCCTTCCTTTCTAGAACCGCGGCTGGCACGTGGCAGGCCTTGAGTAAACACTTGCTGAATGAATGAAAGAATCAATGACCGTTGGGCGGAGCTTGAGACCTTGACCGTAGCATGCTGAAGATGATCGCTTCCTTTCTTCATGACCAAGCGTGAACAGGATCAGCTTACATAAATGTCCTTCACACCAAAGCAAGGTGCTCGGATGCTATTTCATTTTCATAAGCAGACAGGTCCACGTTTGAGGGGACACCAAGACCAGATTTGGGAAGGCTGAACGACATACTATAGGCAAATAATCCACATCGGAATCCGTCTTCATGGTTCTTCTAAATGGACCAAAGGATTTTTGCCTTGTTGCACTGCTGCTTCATTAATTCAGAGCAGGAGACACCGAGGATCCTTGGTTTTCCCCGGATGATCCCCAGATCATTATCTCGTCTGCTGCTCCCAGTTAGACTTGTAATATTCTGGGCCGCTCTTTCCGCAGGGACTCCATAATCCGGGAAAACCAAGCAGCACCTCTTCTGAGCCGGTTGCTACAGGTCTTCCGAACAAGAAGGAGGCTCCGGACAAAGACAGTAAACTGGAACTCGTGTCTACAAAGGCAGTTGGGAAGCAAGGTTGGCAAGGTGGTTCCTTTCCACTTTTATTATAACCTTCCTCGGTTTTGGTTTCCTCTCTATCTTGTACTTGTTTCCATTTTTTTTCTCTTTTCTCAGCTTTTTTACTTTCACCTTTTTATTGTCTGAACGCTAAGACCAGTTTTGTCTTCTTTTTCTTTAAAAAAAAAAAAAAAACGTAATGGAGGACACAGATTGCATGGAGCACTGGGTGTTGTACGCAAACAATGAATCATGGAACACTATGTCAGAAACTAATGATCTACTGCATGGTGACTAACATAACATAATTTTAAAAACCTCTAAATTAAAAAAATGTAATTCTAAAAAGAACATTACTGACTTTATCTGAATAATTCTTTAGCCAATCGTGTTTATCCCTCTTTGTCTGTATCTAAAGACCTTAAAAAAATTATTTCCCTTTCTGAATATCATGTTCAAGGCATTTTTGCCTACTAAGTTTCTCTTAGACATTTCTCGCTTCCTTCTGCCTCTTTGAGAATCCACCAAATATATATACAACCAAGCATCAGAGCTTCTGATGGGCATGAAATAGCGAATGTTAGTGTTGGTGCTCTATCCAAAGTCAAGAAACTCGGAAGTTGGTCTTCTAGGTAACTCATGAAGCTTGAATCTAGGTGACCTTGCCAACCACCCAGGTGATGGCAAATTATTTCTAATTGGAGTTACCTTTATCCTGTACAGGGTAAACACACAGAAAAGGAGGCCATGGCTTACAGAACAAGATGATCATGACTGGAAAATTAAAGCAAATAAAACTTAGATGTTTGTTACTATATTAAAATTATTTAGCAAAATTAACTCCTTTTACTGCAAATTTGATGTTGCCTGGTAATCCTACATCTTCAATGCTAACACAGGGATGATGGCATTTCCCCTCAGGGAATCAAAAACAAACAAACAAAAATGCAGTAATAGTATGTCCTATAGAAAAAAAAAATAATAATGTATCTTATAGAGACCCTACTGCAACTTTGAGAAGCTTAAAGACGCTGAGTTGGTAGAGCCTTGAGGACTATGAACCCTTTTTCCTTTTATCCTCTATTAAGCTGATGTGTTGCAATGTTTATTAGAGTTCCCTAATCATTAGAGGACTTTTCTGACTTCACTAGCAGGGCTAGAATGTATTTCTGAGCAATTAAAAAAAAATTCATTTATGTATAAAATACACTTACAATAAACTTTTAGACACAAACAATGTTTATTAAATACAGGAGGAGAGGGTGCCTGGGTGGCTCAGTTAGTTAAACATCTGCCTTCAACTCAGGTCATGATCTCAGGATCCTGGGATCCAGCCCTGCATCAGAGCAGGAAGCCTGCTTCTCCCTCTCCCTCTGCTGCTCCCCCTGCTTGTGCTCGCTCTATCTCAAGTAAAATTAAAAAAATAAATAAACAAATGGGGAGAATGTTCGTGTCTTTTACACTTTGCTGGCTACATCCCTGAAAGGCTAAGTGACCTTATAGAACCCCTTACATTTCCACCAAATTTAGCAATGAATAGACAAATATTATTTCTTTCTCTCTTTTTTTTTTTAAATTTTACAGCACAAGCAGGGGAGCAGGAGGCAGAGGCAGCGGGAGAAGCAGAGTTCCCGCTGAGCAGGAAGTCCAATGCAGGGCTCTCTCCCAGGACTCTGAGATCATGACCTGAGCCAAAGGTAGATGCTTAACCGACTGAGCCACCCAGGAGCCCTAACAGACAAATATTCTTATCTGTCTTGCACAAATGTGAAAGGAGACCACATTTATGAAGTAATTCCAAACAGAACTATATTAATAGAATATATATGTTTGTGTAGCTTATTTAAATCCAAAGGACAGTGACAGGCAAGGCATCGGATATAACCCAGGAAGTTATTAGTACATTATATTAGTTTGACTCTTTAAGACTGGGAGAAAAAGACAGACACCAATTACTCTCCGTAATGAGGATTCATGATAAAGACACAAGGAAATGCCTAACTTTTTAGCCAGGCAGATACTCCTTGCTCCAGCCCTTCCAAAAGGGAAAAAGACGCCCCACAAAAGGAGAACCTCCATTTGGAATATAGCCTAATCACGTGATCTACCTCATAACTGGCATCTCCATTCCTCTAAAGGAAAGGGGCTTTGCCCCTAGCTCTTATGGAACATCCCTTTGGAATAACTTCGAGGTCAAGCTGTCCTCTCGGGGTAAAGCCCATGTACCCATCCATGGTTGCACTGTTGTGGGCAGAATGGCAGAGCTGGTTTCACTCAACATAGAAGACACTAGATAGAGAAGCTTAGGGCAGACAAATACTTCTTGATTCTGTATTTTCTTTTTTCCTTAGCAAGAAAGAGTGCTAACAAATGATCACTTGGAAACTTCATGGCTTATTCAATACAAGCGTGGGCTGCAAGGAGGCTAGATAATTTCCATCAATTATCTCGATGAATCAGGCAAAGTTGTTGGTACTTAACCTCCAAAATGAAGATAATTAGAGCTTAATGGGCTGCTTCAGAAGGACAGAAAGTCTTGGATTTTATTTTCAAAATGATTATCGATAAACTTATGTATCATGTTCAAACTGTAAATGCAGACTGAAATAAGGCTCACTCAGTATAGACCAAAACAATGAATAAGAATAAACTTTCCATCTCAGTTCCCCTCAGTTTTCTCACCTGTAAAATGGGGACAATAATAGTAGCTACTCAGGAGGTGGTCATGGGGATTAAATGAGTTAATCCAGATAATTCCCTTAGAACAGTTCCTGGTGCGTTCGGCACTTCATGTATGTCGGATATTACACTGTTATTAATAATCACAAAACTGCAACAACATTGTTTACCAACAGAGAAAAATAAAGATTTCTGAAGAAGGTAGGGAATCTTGAATCTGCTAGATAATCTGTTAAGGTACAGTTTTTAAAACCAGGGACTGGAAACTGCAGTACACTTTGCTATTCAAAGTGTATGGTTCACGTACCGGCGGCCTCTGCCTTACTTGGGAGCTCATTACAAACGCAGGATGTCCGGGGAGCCTGGGTGGTCCAGTCAGTTAAGCATCTGACTCCTGATTTCAGCTCAGGTCATGATCTCAGGGTTGTGAGATCGAGCCCTGCCCCCAGCTCCTCGCTCCGTGAACATTCTGCTTCTCTCCCTCTCCTTCTCCTCCTGCCCCTCCCCCTGCTGGCGTGCACACACCTTCTCTCTCAAATAAGTAAATAATCTTTAAAAATAGAAGAAATGCAGGATCTGGGGCCGCAGCCCGTCCTCCTTGATCGATGCCTGCAGGCTAAGACGCCTGGGTGACTCTGGTGCATCTTCACGCGATCTGTTCCAAATCCTACGCAGAAGCACTGTTTTCCCCAACAGGTCTTTGTTCTCAGGTTGTAATATTGAATGGCATGTTGATAGGTCTGATTTTATTTTATATTGCCTATTAAATTAGACTTCAAAAATCTTCATTTCCCTTGACCGTCTTGGGTACATTTCGCAAAAGAGGCAGCGCAGAAACTCAGTGGAGTGGGTCCATGTGACCGTCTTGGCGGGCATCCTGACCCCTCTTGCTGTCAGCGGGATGAAGGAGCAAACGTCCTGCTCTGTCTGTTGGCCGAGGTGCGGACCTGTCTCCCCCAGTCACCCCGTCACCCTCTCTAGGCCTCTCTTGCTTTGCACCAGGGTCAGTGTTCTTCTCTCCTTTCCGGTAAGTTCTCTCTGGGATGTGTAGGAAAGAGACAGTCTCGCATACTGTCTGCCTTGCAGTCAGCTGCTCGCTCATCCCTCCTGCGCCAGCGAGTCCCTCCCCCAGCACCCGCCTTGCCCCACTTCCAGATGTGGATGTGGCAGTTGTGGTCTCCACGTGCTGGTGTGGACTCCGTGGCATCCTCCCGGGAGGGTGTGAATCACTCTTGTGTCAATTCCTGCTCTGGGGAAATTTCTGTGAAGGAGGGGATCAGTTGTGGTGGAACATACACACACACACACACAGACACACACACACACACACACCACTCATACCACATGCAGACTCGCACACACGGACATACACCACAGCACACCTAAACGTATTCACACCTCCCTCCATACACCATACATTCTCCCACACACATACACAAACCACACCACACACGTACATATCACACACACACACACACACACACATTCTTTTTCCAAGGACACACACAACAGTTCTTAAAGAAAGTACAATTTAAAGCAACGTTTTCCAAACTGTTGTCAATGAACATAGTCAATGTTTTCCAAACTGTTGTCAATGAACACAGTCCTCTAAATGTCCTTAGGGGACATTTTTTCCCTCTAAAAACAAAAGGGGACTTAGTTTAGAAACACTGGTGTAGGGCGCCTGGGTGGCTCAGTGGGTTAAGTGTCTGCCTTCGGCTCAGGTCATGATCTCCGGGGTTCTGGGATCGAGCCCTGTGTCAAGCTCCCTACTCAGTGGGGGTCTGCTTCTCCCTCTCCCTCTGCCACTCTCCCTGCTCATGTTCTCTCTGCATCTCTCTGTCTCAAATGAATAAATAAAAATCAAGAAAGAAAGAAAGAAAATGAAACACTGGTGCAAACCCACAAGAAGACGTAGAACTTTCTCCCTAAGTGTCCCGTGATCTCTCAAACCTGCCGGTCCCCCAATACTGCTATTTTATAGGTGTCACAGCCTCATCCCCTACTCATTGCTGCCCCTCATAATTCAAAGGGACATCCCTCTCCTAATGGCTGCTCTGCTCGCCACCCTGCGGCCCCGTCAGGAGTGGCTTCATCCCCCAGACCTGGAGCCAAACTCCTCTCTCTCTGTGTCTCTGTCTCTCTCAGAACCTGCCTGACAGGAAGGGCAGGATGGTGGCTGCCTGGGGGCTCCTATGGCAGTGGGGGTGTGAGGTCCTGCTCTCCTTGGAGGCCACCCGTGTCATGTTGGCCCCCTTTCTTTTTGGGGTTGAATTGACTGAAGCATTGGCAGATCCCTGAGGAATTAAAATGGAGTGCAGGGAAATCTCTTTTTTCTATGGTACCAGGTTTGAGATGTTTGTAGACCTTTTCCCAAATTCTAAAGGAAAATCATCTTACAGAATTTGTGAGGTAGCAAAATACCTACAGGACAGATGTTCTGAGACCTGGCAATGCACCTCCTTTCTCAGCCCTGAGCCCCTGAACTATAAAATGAGTTAAAATCCATCACAATGCTGAAAAAAAAAATGGTATGTTGTTCTTAAATATATAGTACATGATTTATTTTATGTTTTTTCATACTACTTATTTTTTAAAATTTATACTCTACCTTGTCTCAGAATGGATTTAAGGGGTTTTACAAGGATACATAAAAAATAGCAAGATAGCATAAATTAGAAGTATGCAAAGAACAAAAAGGAAAAACAAAGAAAGGGACGGAAAACAGAGGCAGGCTGTGGCTACCGCGTCCAGCCGTCCATTAAAGTCTTGCGCTCCTGCTTCGGGCAAATGTTGCAGACTGTTTCCACACCCAGACAAGGTGTATGGAAGGTAAGGGATGTAACTCTCCCTAAGCCAGGCAGCCGGCGATAGCATCCGTACAAGCCTGCAACATCTTCTCGTTTCTAAGGATCACGGACCTGCCGGAAATTCAATCAATGGCTTTGTGTGAGTCAAAGACTATTATTTATTTATGGATATAACAGTTCTTTATATTTCTTTTTACTTTAAGAGAAGGCAACATACACATAAGAATATTCAATATATCAGTCCACATAGGAATTCCAGTTCCATAGTTTAGCCTGTGAAAATGGGGCAAAAGGAAGGAAGGTGACCCCTACAGCAGCTGGAACACACTGTGACGGAGAGAAGGGACACACGACCACTGCTCTGAGGAGCTGGGAGGCTCAAGGTCTTGGGTTCGAAATAAGTGAGTGGGCAGTCTGATTTTAAAATAAAGCAACCTGATCTTAAAATCTGACTTTAGAACAGGGGCTCATGAGAGAGGCCAGCAAGCGATGCCTGGAAAGGTTTTTGATATCTGAAGCCAGTTCTAATGCTGGGTAGGGTGGGAAAGACCATTACTCTATCGACAAAGAATTAAAACCACAGACCTCACTGTATAGAAACGAGATTAAGGTTCTTATCTCTTGCCTCGTCCTTTGCTAGCCTCCAGGCCCCTAGACACGCCCTCAAATATATTCTCACACACATGCACGCACTCTCATACCCACATTCCCACTCACACACACAAATTCACACACACGGAGCCGTTGCAGATTGCCCAGGCCATGCTCCCACTCACCTCCCATTTCAAGAGTCAGCTGAACCCCTTGCAGAAGTTTTTTCCCAGTTCCTATCCCCACTGCCCTCACTCTCCCCAGCAAATGCCACTTGTCCCTTAGGATCTACCATACATGTCCTCCCAGAAGCTTTCTCTCTGAATCCTGGACTGGTAACTGCCCTTTAAACAACAGCTTTCATGACAACTTTGCTCCTGGCATAACATTAACAAACGAGATAATCGAGAAGTCTACTGGGTCAGAGAAGGTCCAGACACACCTCGGCCCCCCTGACACACAAGTCCACAGTGTGAGACCAACGCAGAGAAAGGCGAAGAGATTAGACAACTCGGATGGATGGCAACAGATGGGATATTTATTTATTTTAAATGATTTTTGCTGGGAGAGCCACATGAGATGTAGATCTTATTTCCAGAGAAGTCTCGGGGGAAACAGCTGTCCTACGGCTTCGTTCCAGAACTCTTTAGTGCAGTACAAACGATACGATGGAGGACAGACAACCTGCGCAGCAGAGCACCTCAGACAACTGCCTCAACTCCGGCCTATCGGACTCCGTAACTCCTTCTGAACACGAACGGAAATGTTCCCTACCATAAACGAGTGCAGTGACCTTTGGGTATTAAATCAGGCTTCATGCTCCAGGACTATGATCAAAATAGTCCCTTGTTATTTTTTTCCTTCTGAACGGCACCAAAGTGCTTTACGAAAATTTACTGAATCCTTGAAAAACTAATGATCCCTTATTGCCTCGGGTAAGTTACTGCAAAATTTAATTTCCGCTAACCTACCTGAGATTGCAAATAGCAAAATAAATGCCTGGTATTTACCTGTCTGCTGCATTTCTGTGTTTCTCTCTGTCCCACACTGTGGCAACACTCAGGGATGCCCAGCGTCTTGCAATGACTCCCAGCATCTATGACATTGACTCTTGTCCCTCCCAGCTCATAGATAGAGTCGTGGTTCATCCCTTCCAATCCCATTCATCTTGTTAAGAAGTTCATTTAATGACATTTTTTTCTCATCGGAATGAAAATCAACTTGTTTCTGAGAGTTTGATCACTGGAAAAAAAGAAAAATATATATATAACAGGATTATGTATAACATTTTGAAAGCATTGTGTCTGTACATGTCAGCATTTATTGCAACTTATTTTTTTATTTGTATTTTTGCTACCTAAAATCTAGTTCTCCCTTTTTTGACAAAAGCGCCCTGATGTCTTTCAGTGATTTACCCTTGTTCCCCTTATGGGCCTTTAGTAGCACTGTCCATCAAGGCATGCTGCCTTCCTCTTAGTCAAAGGACAGCTTGTTGAGATCATTTAGGCCAGTTTGGAGTTAACTGATAGAAAAACAGGATGGTCAGCAGCAGTGACCCATTGCCAGGCTGGGACCCGGATGAATCCGGCTGTAATTTGGGACTATAGATCAATTCCCGCTACGGCATCCTCCGGAATTCCCTTGATTGCTGTTCCCTTCCCAGTCTGATTTTTCAGTCTTCTGCATCAATTCTGTGAACTACTAATACCTTTATAACACATATGTTTTCCTGCCTAGTAAGCCAGAGTAGGTTTCTGGTGCTTGGAAGCCAAAAAAGTCTTTATTGTGAAAGACTTTGCAACCAGATGTGATATTAAAGACAGAGATAAGAAATGCTACAAAAAGAGAGAGAGAGGGAAGACGACAGCTCAGTATATTAGCCGGGAGCAGTGGAGGGATAGCCAGCTGCAATCATGGCCATGATCGTGCCACAGGCTCAGTCTAGGGAGAGGACACCACGGCTACTGCCAACTTTTCACCCAGTGCTGCAGCACACCGGGACCCCTGGATGCTCCTGCTGCAGTCATGGCCACTGCCGTTTCTGAGTAATGGACATGGTTGCTACCCTGTCTAAGGACTGGGATTCTTCATAGACAGGGTCAGAGATCCAGTGGGGGCATGTAATTGATTGAGTCAAGATCACATGTTCACACTGCAGCTATCCAGCGTATCTGCTGCTTGGACTGCTCTGGTGGAAAGGTGAGTTCTATAGTGCAGAAGTCTACATATTTGGCAAGGGGATAGGAGGTTTTGCTGCAGGGCAGCTCACATCTTCAATTTCCAGGAAATTTTAGTTGGGTGGAGTCAGAAATGAGTCAAAAGTGAGGTTTATGAGAAAAATTACAGCAGTATAGTTGATGGTAGAATTTCCAATTAATGAACTTGATCAGACAGTCAAAACTAGACCTGAATGGAATATATAAAATAAAAACCAAAATGATTGATTAATAAATACAGGAATCATGAATTTCTTTCCACATTAGAAGCTCTGAGACAAAGGCATCCAGCTAAGCTACACCTGCATTCCTGACCCACAGAAACTGTGAGATGATAAATGTTTGCTGTTTCAACAAGCCAAGCTTTAGAGTAATTTGTTATGTATCATTTGGTAACTAATATACACCCCAATTAAGAGGCAGAGGTATTTAAATTGAATACGAAAACAAGGCTCAACTATATACCACCTACAAGAGACATACTTTTTTTTTTAAGTTTTTTTTTTAAGATTTTATTTATTTATTTAACAGACAGAGATCACAAGTAGGTGGAGAGGCAGGCAGAGAGAGAGGAGGAAGCAGGCTCCCTGCTGAGCAGAGAGCCCGATGCGGTGCTCAATCCCAGGACCCCAAGATCATGAACTGAGCCTAAGGCAGACGCTTTAACCCACTGAGCCACCCAGGCGCCCCAAGAGACATTCTTCTATAAAGACACAAGTTAAAAGTAAGAGAATAGAAAAAACATATCAGGTTATCAATAATCAACAGACAGCTGGAGTGGCTCTATTAATAACAGATAAAATAGATTTCAGAGCAAAATATTACCAGGGAAAGAGAGGAGCATATCATAATGATGGCAGAGTCAATTCACCAACATAATCCTCATCGTCAATATAATGTTCCTAAATGTTTATGTACCTAATAAGAGAGCTTCAAATACACAAAGCAAAAATTGATATAACTACAAAGAGAAATAGATACATCAAAATTATACCGAGAGATTCCAACACCCCTTTATCAATAACTGATAGAACAAATAGAAAAGAAATAAGGTTATTGAAGATTTGAACAATACTCTCAACAGACCTGATCTAATTAATATCTATGGGGAAACTCCACCACCAAGATCCAAATACACATGCTTCTCCAGGAACATTTACTAAGACATTCTGAAGTATAAAATAAGTGTCAGTAGATTTAAAAAGATTTAATTCATACAAAGTATCTTGTATACAGTTAAGTCAATAACAGAAACTGCCCCCAGAAAATCACCAAATATTGGATACTAAATAATATAGTATTAAAAACAAACAAACTCACAGGTCAAAAAAGAAATCAAAAGGGAAATAAGAATATATTTTGAACTGAATGAAAATGAAAAATGTAATGTGTCAAAATTTGTGAGGTGTAGTTAAAGCAGTACTTGGAGGGAAATTTGTAGCTCTAAATGTGTATATTAAGAAGAGAAGGAAGGTTTCAAATCAATGACCTCAGCTTCCCCATTAAGAAATTGGAAAAACAGGGGCACCTGGGAGGCTCAGTGGGTTAAAGCCTCTGCCTTTGGCTCAGGTCGTGATCTCCGGGTCCTGGGATTGAGCCTGAGCGGGGAGTCTGCTTCCTCCTCTCTCTGCCCACTTGTGATCTCAGTCTGTCAAATAAATAAATAAAATCTTAAAAAAAGAAATCAGAAAAACAAGAGCAGAAATGAAAAAGTAATGGTTTAAAAGAGTATGCAGAAGTAGTAAGCAAAAATATTAGAAAAAAATAAGATTGGAGCAGAAATCAATGAAATAACAAACAGAAAAACAATAAAGAAAATGAAGGAACCAAAAAATTATTCTTTGATAAAAGCAATAATATTGATAGTCTAACCAAACTAATATAGAAAAAAAGAAGATAGAAATTATAAAATTGTTCTATGTCTATTAGATAAATGAAATTTTTAATAAAGAAATTTTAATACTTATAAAGAAAACCAAGCCCAGATGGCTTTCTGGCAAATTCTACCAAACATTTAGGGAGGGAATATTATCAGTTCCATGTAAAATCTTGCAGAAAATTGAAAAAAAAATTTTTTTTCAACTCATGAGTCCAGAGTTATTCTGATACCAAAGTCAGGCAAAGATACTATAAGAAAAACTGTAGACCAAATGCCATATGAACACAGACACAAAGATTTTTAACAAAATTTTAGCAATCTGAGTTCAACAATATGTAATCAAAATAATACATTATGGCTGAGTGTGATTTATTTGAAGAATACAAGGTTGATTTAAACTTTGATAATCATTCAATGTATTTCACCATATTAACAGATTAAAGAAAAAAATTGTATGCTTATTTCAATTGGTGAAGAAAAATCATTTGGTGAAATCCCAAATCCATCCTGATAAAAACTCTCTGGAGCATACTAGGAATCAAGGGAATCTACCAAAAAAAAAAAAAAAAAAAAAAATTATGACGAAGGAATAAATGTTTGCCCTAAAGATTAGGACCAAGGAAAGGATGTTTCATCTCTCCATTTCTGTTCAACACTATACTAGAAGTTCTAGCTAAGATAAGCAGGTAAGTAGAAAATTAAAGGTACCTATATTGATAAGGAAGAGGTAAAATCATCTGAATTCTCAGAAGACTATGACTGTCTTCAGAGAAAATCTGAAGAAATCTACAAAAAGGTACTAGAACTAATAAATTGTGGGACATAAGGTCAATATAAAGGATTGGCTGTACTTTACTAGCAATGAACAATTGGATATTGAAATTTTAAAAACTAGCAGTTATATTAACAAAAAATATGGCTTTGGGATAACTCTCACAAAAAATGTGTAATATCTGTAAAACATTTCTAAGAAAAAGCAAAGAAGACCTTAATTAAATGGAGATCTAGGCTGTGTATTTACAAGCATAGAGGACTTTATTAAAGTTTGGGGGTAATGGATGGCATACATATTTCAGCAACACACACACAAACTTAGAATATTAGAACTTCAGGCTCATAATGTCATTTTGGTTCACCCATCCCTGGAAATTTCTCGTTCACAACCTTTTACCAGAACTCAGAATTCTGCTTGATGTTGGTTCCCCTTTCTCTTCCTTTGTACCAGTCCCGCTGTCTTTTCCCCTCCAGACTCCGCCTTCTGCCCCTTCCTTCAATTCTGATTAATTTTTTACGAGTTTCCTTTGGACTTGTTTGTTTCACAATGCTTTCGTACTCTACCCTGAAGAAGTCATCTTCTCTGCATATCAAAGAGTTTTGCTAAATGCAAACGCTTCTGTCTAAAGGAGCTCATAGGGACAGCTGTTAAAATATGAATTGTTTCTCCCCACTACAGGCAAAGAAGAATGATAAACAGCACAAAATTTGGAAACTTCTGTACACAGATTATAAGATCTCCTACGCTTTGAAGGGGTTGAATGTTTTATTTCAAAGAAGTTGCAGTATAATACACTTGGGAGGTTCATTTAAGTAGTTACTTAATGAGCTAAGGCACTGATTAAGATGGATATGTTTACTGCTTCACTAATAAGAAGCAAACAGAAAATTTTATATTTATGTGTGTGTGTGTGAGACACAAGTATGAGCTATGTACGTGTGCACGGATAATGTATTAAGTACTTTGCCAGGTGATATACGTTAAGTACCTCATACAGCCTCACAATCAGAAGGTAGCTACTGTTACTTCTTCTATTTTCCAGATAAGGGATTGAGGCTTAGGGGGGTGAAGTGTCTCCCCCAATGTTTAATAGTTCGTGATAGAACCCATCTCCAGCAGCATCCCTGCTCTTAACCTGGTGAGCTGTCGCGATGGAAGGACATACACTAAAATGCTAGTAGTGGGTATATCTGTGGACAGGTGGCTGTTGATTAAAAGGTCCCTTTCCAGATTTGCTAAATTTCCTACAATGGACATGTATTACATCTGTAATAGAAGCCCTGCTCCCCCAGCTCCAATAAATGTTATAAAGAGACAACCATCCAGGTTTCATAGCTGACTGAAAATGCAGTGCTGTTATGAAAAAAGTCTATATTAAACTAGAATAATACAATATTAATGCCTGCTATTTTGTATAGCGTTTTATAAAAGACCAGTTATGTTCACTTGCATTATGTCATTTAATCCTTGCAATAACTCTGTGCATTGTGGAGGGTAAATATGATGAGATAGAATTATCCACCCAACCCCTTCTGTTTGTCAAACGATGATCAGAGAATAGATCGATTCTACTCTCATAAAGTCATGGAATGGCTTAGCTGGACTGGAAGCTCCCTGAGGGCCAGGCCGTGTCTGACATGTCCACGTGGCCGTATCTCCAGCCCCTGCAGGATGACACACAGAACGTATCACCTGGTAGGTTGCGGAACAGATCTTCATTGATGAATGAATGAAATCCAATGCCTCACTCTTCCATGTGTCTTCTGCCCGTTGAATTCTATCTCTGATCTGAGATATAATCTCTTTATTGCACTCCCCAGTCAGGCCTTCAGGGATCCATCATCTTCATCACCACCCTTACAGGGGTTGCAAGTAAAAACTGGAGGCCTTCAGAGAACTATTTAAGCAGTGTGTCTGTGCGGAGGGGGGTAAAATGTGCCCACATACAAGTCACCATTCCGACCATTGTGAAGTGTATAATGCATTTAGTACATTCACACTGGCATGCAGCCAACACCACAATCTGATTCTATGACAGTGTCATCCCCCCAAAAGAAAACCCATGCCCCATCAAAGTCACTCCCCATTCCCCCTCTCCTCCAGCCCCTGTCCCTGTGGATTTGCCTGTTCTGGATACTTCATAGAAATAGACTCATATAATATGGCACCCTCGGTGGCTTCTTTCACTCAACATAATGTTTTCCAGGTTCATCAACCTGCTGCCATGGACCAACACGTCATTCCTTTTTATGGCTGGATAATAGTCCATTCCATGGCTATACCGTTTAAGCATTTTTTTTTTAAAGGTAGAAAATGGATCTGCTAGAGCAGAAGACTGGGCTGGAGAAAAGGAAGCAAAAGCGTCTGACTTGGACTTCCAGTTTAGGAAGAATTTCTTTAAGGAGATGCCAAGAAGGTATTTTCTATGTTTACGGAGGATAGCGTCAAAAGAAGCCAGCGAGGAGGGAGACAAGAGATTCTGGGCTGAGATTCAGGGAGAATCTTCCTGAAGGTCCCGGTAGTTAAAATAAGACAGCACCCTAGAGGGGAGCCATGAAATTGGAATGAATCTCTGACCTTCAGAACGAGAAGGGTCATCTCTTCATTTCAGATGTGTATCTGTCAGGCATTCACCACCCAAAAGCACGGGACGAGGCCAGGTGACATTCCAATATCATTCTCACACTGTAATTCTAGGACCATGAGAAGGAAAATGCAAAGATTAGAAAAGTAAATTATGGAGGTTTATGAAGACACAAAACTGACCACTTAGGTAACTATGTAAGTACTTTAAAATTATGTAAATTTGCTATAAAGTTAGAAAGGGGAAGGTGACATTTTTGACAGAAAAACAAATTAATTAATGGAATAAAGCAGCAATTGATGGCCTTGATTATAATTTATGGTGCAAAGAGAAAGGTCAACTCATCTTCTGGATTTTATTTGGATTAGAGGTAATTGTGTTTAGGTAAAAAGAAATGAAACTCCTAATTGCGAGATAATGTCAGTTCTTTAGAGAACATCTTCTGCCTCCCCCCCAAAGAGAAAAGAAAGTAGTTATTATTTCCTTCATTTCAAACTCAAGTTGCCTATAAATTACCTGGAAAGGAAAAATAGCTATGAAGATTAAAAATATTGCAAGTTCTCAAATCATTAGACTTAGATGCTTTAAGAAAAACACCCACCAGCGCTTCCAAACAAGCTTCAAGCCCTAATCCTTGCATGCTTAAATAAACAGCACACACACAGAGGCAGGGTGTGAAGCAGGCTCGGCCCTAAGAGAGGAAAGATGACGTTTCTGTGTTTACCCAAGAGCCAGCTAAAACACATTCCATTTGGCCCTGACACACAGAAATTAGAGTTTTAGAAACTGGAAAGGGAGCTTTACGTCTTTAAACACACAGACTGAATGTGGTGTATATTTCACAGAGATCATGAAAAGTTTCTCTCTTCCACTTTTTACTGAGCCATCAAAGAGGCGACTGTGTGAACAAAATAACCCAGGAACATGTCACATCCCATATACATCGATTTAGCAAGTCCTGGAAGAAGCCGTCGCACTTTCCGGACTCATGATCAGCACTGGACCGGCATAAAAATCTGAGAAATAGAGTTCAAGGAAAAGACTCACTGAAAATAAGCACCAAAAAGTCATTCTGGGGACACACTTGTACTTTTATTGACTTGGGCTCTGACAAATTAGTCCAGGGCCTCATCATGACTTCTAGGCACTTTGGTTCTCCTGGGCCCCTTCCTGCATTAGAAAAAAAATAATAACAATTATATCTTACCACTTTGTTGGTATAGAAATGAATATAATCCAGGCCGGATTCCTTAGTATATATTCATTATTATGACTATGCTCAGTTTTTTCCCCTGATTTTAAGAGAAATGAAAATAAACCACTGTCACAGCTCCTTGGAAGTTTTGGGGACCATGCATCTGTGTCTACTGCTCCCACTGGATCCATCAGCCCTGAGTCATCCGTCAAGAAGTCCGGACTGGACCCGGGAGGGACAGGAGGAAGTGTGAGATGCACCTTACAGTGTAGTTGGATCAAGGGGATTGTCATTCACAGAAGGGGAAGAAGAGAAGAGAAGAATGCATAGAAGATGGTGAGAGGGATGGGTGGCTGGGAAGGACAGGGAGAAGGTTCGGGGGGAGGAGTGTGGAGGGAGGAGATCATTGGTGCATCCCATCCCGCCTTATTGTTGGAAGGGCCCGAGGGAGCTCGATGATAGTGAAAATGGTAAGGACAAAGATGTGAAAGAAAGCACATAAAGACCAGGAAGAGTAGGACGTCACAGATGATGCCATGGTGTTGGATGGCGTCTTGTACTACAATTCGTAAAGGTTTTATGTCACATTAGTATGATTTCCTTGTGTGTTGGCCTTCAATATTTCATCTAAAATGCTCCCTCTTTATTTCCTCTTCCCACAAAAAGAGCCAGACTTGTACGTATAATTAAAATGTGACTTCGAGTGAGCTGTGTGACCACGTTTCCATGTTGTTCGGAGCAGCCAGCTCATTCTCCCCACCCCCAAACAATTTGCATTAAAAAAAAAGTGTAATTTAAAAGAAAGATTGGTTCAAATTCAAGTTCTGGGCCTTTTCAATTATAGCAGCCTGGTTAGAATGCCTTTGCCACCCACCACACTCTGGGTGGTTCCCTAGTTAAGGTAGCGAATAAATGACCTATTTGAGGGGAAATGGAAATCAGCATTTCAATACTATTTTAAGTTTCGTTTCAAAACCACGTGTTCCTTCCTTTGAAACTGGTACCCATCACGGTGGTAGCTTGTAGCACTTTGGAATAACCTGCCAGATATTTTTAGTGTTTTCTCTATGAAAATACCAATGTTCCAAAAAAGGGAGACAAGGGTGGAAAACCCAGGCCCAGGAGATGCTCAGAAATATGCCACAAGGTAATCAATTATTCAGGGACTTGTTTCTCAGGCCCCGTGCGAGGAAATTCATGTGCGGAAGACGGGGCCTATTATCAGAGTTCACAGTCACTGGAGGGGAAAAACAAGCAGACCAGGTGATGACAGTGTGATGTAATACACAAGGTGGGGTGCCCCCCCAACCCACCCCCGGGTGCAACAGGATCAGAGAGGAAGATCACCTCAAAGCAGGAGGGACAAGAAGAAAGTGACTCAGGAGGGACAAGAAGAAAGTGACTCAGGAAGGCTTACAAGAAAAGGTGATATTTAGGCAGACTGCTAGTTGCCTACCCAATATCCTCTCCTGTCCTCATTAATCCAATGCTGGTTTTTATTCAATGTAGCAATATGTCAAGCTGCGAACATTACATTTCTCAGTCTCCCTAATGATTATGTGACTAGGTGAGGTGTAAATAGACATTTTGATCCATTTGTCAGAAGACTCCTTAAAAGGGAGGACAGACAGTTGGAACTTGTCCCTTTTGCTTTCCCTCCTTTTTTTTTTTTTTTTAATTCCCATCTGGAAGGCAAATGTAGTAGCAGGAGCTCCAGCAGCCATTCTGTACCATTAGGTGAACTTAAGGATGGCAGAGCAGAACCGTATAAAGGATCTGAGTCTCTAACTATCATGGTGCCCACCATAGAGCTCTGGACTACCTACTTCTGGACTCATTTTATATAAAAAATATAAACCCATATATCTCAGCTATGATTATTTTGAGTTTTCTTACTCCTAACCTACATTATGCCCATTGAGCTAAGTTTTGAAGAATTCCCAGGAGTCATCCAAGTAGAGAAGAGGCAGAGGGTTTTCCAGGCAGAGAGAAACCTTTGGCAAAGCCACAGCAGCAGGAAGGCACACGGAACACAAAGGGATTATAGGTAGTTCTGCTTGGTTGAAGTTATAGGAGAGGAAGTTAGGAGGTACAGCAGTTACTCTCTTCAGACCAGAAACTTCTACTACTACAGATAGAGTCCTTTTGTCATAAACGTGCAGCCACACCAGAGGACTGCCATTCACTTCCTGGCATCAGGACACAGGCGGGAGCCTTGGTCTTAGTGAGGTCCAGAGAGCACCTGTGCTGTAGGAGGAGGGACAGAAGGAGACAGGCGGGGGCCAGTAAAAGTGTGTGCTCAGGACCTTCTGCTCTGGGTAGGCTGATGAAGTATTTCCTCTGTGGAGGAGGAGACGGTGAGCCTAGAAGAGAGGGTCTGAGGAAAGTAGAGGAAGCTTGAAACAGTCGCTGCTCGTTATGCCTTTGTATCTTTGTTCACCTAATTTCCCCTAATTAAAATGATTTCATGGTTTAAAAAAAACTGTTTTTAACCGTAAGAGACTTAATCTCACAAAACAAACTGAGGGTTGCCGGGGAGCGGGGTGGTGGGGTTATGGACATTGGGGAGGGTATGGGCTATGGTGAGTGCTGTGGAGTGTGGAAGCCTGACAAGTCACAGACCTGTACCCCTGGGGCTAATAATACATTATATGTTAATAAAAATAATTGTTTTTTAATGATTCCATGGTTCCACTCCTGCTTCTTTCCGCCTGATGCAGAACTTTCTTTGATCCCCTCTCTCCAGTCCCCAGGGCAGAGTCCCCTGAATACTGGGACAGACCCCCGTTCTCTGCAGTCTAGCCCTGCAGACTTGGTCCACAGCTCTGCTTGTGCTGCGCTCAGCGCGGAGCCTTGTGTGTAACAGGCACATGACACCAGGTAACTCTTAGCGTTGCTTCTACAAGACGGAGTGTGCACTTAATGATCCTCAGGATCCCTGACCCAAGTGCTCCTCAACTGGAAACTTCCCGCTCCAGTCCCCTCACTCCCCTCACCTCCTCGGTGGCCATAGTATCTTTGGATCAGGGGTGGGGTCCCACTGCTCATTCTGGTTTGGGTCTAAGGGGCCTCAGGTCTGAAATGGAGAATGGAATCTCCATGAGCGTAGGGACCAAGTCTGTCCTTCACTTCAGGGACCATCCATGGGAGGAACATATAGGAGGCCTTGAATGCATATTTACTTGTGGAATGGAAGGAAGGAGGGGAAGAAGGAAGGAGGGGAGGGAGGGAGGGAGGACCTGAGGCAGCAGAACTCAGCTTCTGCAGCTGTTCCTTTCCCCTTTCCTTCCACCTGGCTTACTGACATACCTCCGTCCCCTCGAAAATTAGAACTCGCACATTCTTCCATCTTTATCCGTACAACTTGACTCCTCGATTCTCTATTTCTGTCAATTTAGTTTTGGCAGAACAGTAATAAGAAAACAAAGGAAGATCTTGGGGAAAAGCAGAACTCTTAGAACCTTGTTGAAAACAGAGCAGAACAGTCGGCGGGTGAGGCGGCTCCTACCTGGGCTTAGGCAGGCCCCGGCGACGCCGCACAGGCCGGGGCTGTGCTCCTGCTCCACAAAGCACCTGATTCATGAGACAGCTTTGCAGGAATTTAATTAGTGAAGGAATGTGCAAAGCTGAAGCACTTCAGATGTCATTAAGCATCAGGGAGGGGAGAGGGAGGGGAGGAAAGCCCAACAGATGTTTGATTCAGCCTCGTTCCTGCGAAACAGATCGTGGCGCCCATCATTTTTCTGTTCGGGTAGCTCTTGGGTAAATCTTGTTAATGATATTGCATTCTTCCTGGAGCCTGGCTTAACGTGGAACCAGTTTAAAGCAAAGGGACGTGCACCTTCTGCCTCATGAGGGGAAATGAACGGCTTTAAACAAACAAACAACCTGGATATGCCAAGGTTCCTTTTGTGAAGTCGGCATTTCAACAGCCGGAGTGGCCGCCGACCCGTGAGTTGAATGCATGTGAATCTTCAGTTTCAGAAAGTTAAGTGAGGGTCCCTCTGTGAAAGGCACTGCCTATTCTGGCTTAAACGGCTGGAAGGGTTTAACAGCACGTTACTCCACTGAAATCCCGTCCCCGTGCTGTGTGCAGGAGAGCCCTGGGGGAGGCTGCTGGCCGCAGGGCCCCCTCCCCCGCCGCCGGGCAGCTGCCATCCCAGGCTGGTCCCCCAGCCCCAGACCTGCTAGGAAGAATCCGTCCTGGACTCCAGTTGCTGCAATGATGCCATTTGCTGCTTTTTCACCAAAACGAAACCTCCTTTTCTACACAAAGGACCAGGCCACTGGATTCTCGATGGCGTCATAGAAACGAGAAACGCAAGGCTCAAGACCATCTGATTTATCTATCTACCCCCGCCTGTCTCCCCCCTATTTGTCAGTGTCTGTTCCAAGTTCTTTCTGCTGTTAACATCTCAGGATACCCAATTCGGGGTGATAAAATTAGAAGAGGAAGGAAAAGATGCATACCAACTAGACCGGCTTTGAATTCCATGTGTAGGCTCCCACTGACTTTTGAAAAATTCTAAAGAACAAGTTCCTAAAACTTTTTTTCCCTAGAAATGTTAGCATCATGGTGTTCTGCAACTGATTGCTACCAAGCCCTAAATCACACTCTTTCAAAGCGTGATACTAACCACTCATGAGATGAAAAAAGAAAATCAGCAAAGCAGACTTCTTGTCCGGAGCTCCTTGATTTCTGGACTTCTGTGCTCCCCACCCTTAGAAATTAACACTTCACTTTCTGCCCCTGTTTCCAGGGTCACTTTATACTCTTTGCTGAGTTTAACCATTTCAGCATTTAGCAGTGTATTGCATGTGGAGTAACTGATGCAAGAATGAAAGTTTTTCTAATATTCAGATATGACAGAAAATGATTTCAACAGTTACCTGTGTTTTCCCATAGCCCTTCACTTGCAACTTTTTTTTTTATTGCATCGATCATTTTTTAATTTTCTCATTCTTTCAACCAACAACTATCTGTTGAGTGCCTACTCTGTGTCAGATTCCAGGGATACAAGGGAAAACAACAGTTTCTAGATTCACAGTGAGGGCTGCAAGCGGCAATACTCCAAGAGAAAGAGAGCTGAGGCTGGGGTGGAGCTAGTTGCGCAGGAGAAATCCTAAGGAGTTGTCAGGATCAGGATTGCCATGTACAGTTGTGTTGGTTGTGCACTGATGGGGGTGCCCAGGCAAAGCAGCCAGTGGGGCTTTGCACCAGTCTGAAACCACCTCCAAACCAGAGGAAGGGAACATTTTCCTAAGTCTCACACAGGCATTATATGTGTTAGCAGTAACTAGTCAGGATACATACAACCATTATTAACCATAGTTTTAAGGTAATTCTATTCTGTATTTCTACATAAAAATTTTTTAACCTCCAAATTTTTATTTCATGCTCCTTCGGTTCAACTCACAGTTTGTAGACAGTCCTGTTGGATGATTAAGTTAGTTCATGAAGGGAAAGCGCATTTGTCTCACACTTTTCACACCTTACATGGATGAAAGAGTAATACCTCTATCCGTCCCCCTCACAGTAAGTACCAGAAAAACCCACTTGGTGACATTACATGTACAATTTGAGCCTTTCCAAAAAAAAAAAAAAAAAAGCCCAAGCAGGTCTAAAACACGTTCTATTTTAAGTCAATAGAGGCAAGTTTGAAGCTTTAAAAAGAATATAGACTTCGGGTGCCTGGGTGGCTCAGCTGGTTAAGTGTCTGACCCTTGACCTCAGTGTGGTGAGACGGAGCCCTGAGCTGGGCTCAGCACAGAGTCTGCTTGGGATTCGCCGTCTCCCTCTCCCTTCCCCTCTGCCCCTCCGCTTGCTTGGATCCAAGGGAGTGTGCGTGCTCTCTCTTCCTGTCTCTCTCTCTCTCAAATAAAAAAATAAACAAAATCTTTAAAAAAAAGCATATAGACTTTCAAGAATAAAACTCTTGTGGTAAACTCTCTCTCAATAGGTAGGTTTTTAGACCAATGTTTCCTGAAAAGTCGACGATTCGAGACAAAGTTACCTTTCTGGAGAAAATTTTAATGATCAATAAATCAAGAGTTTTGCTTGTCTTTTTTTTTTTTTTTTCCCCAGGTTGAAAAAGATACTTAGCATCAATTTTTGGTTGCTTTTCCACAAGTTCCTCTCTTTTGTAGGCGATTCTGCAAATCCTCCAGTCGATGTGTTTTAGGAATGGAAGCCGGTGCTTAGCAAGGGATTCGTGTATTTGATGGTAAACCCCGTAAACAGGCTCCCGTGCCCTACTGGGTCTTGACTGTCATTTATCACTTCATCTAAATGATTTCACCTGATTGCTGGAAGATAAATCCTGTGTCTGCAGGTATGCAAGGAAACATTTGGAATCACGCTGCTGGAACAGGTGGGAGCCCTTCGAACCACCTTAACTCAGCAGACCGGGACAGTTCCCACAAAGGCAAGGCAGGTTTCCATTGGTTGGGTCCATCCTCACTGCTCACCCCACGGGCACATGGCAAGCTGCCCTCTCGGGAGGGCCAACCCGGTGTGGAGTCTACGTCACCTGCCTGGTGCCTCGCCCATTTTTCTACATGGGATTTTCGCATCTCCCTGAGCCCGTTGAGTTCGTAATTCATGGCTCACTGACTTTCAATAAGACTTGGTGGAGAAACCAGAATTCAAAACTCCTTGAAGGAAATCATGGTCTCCCTTTGATAATTATAGGGCCTTTGGGATGAGGGTTCCTGTGGGAGTTTCCATTCAGCCCCTTATGCTTTAATACTATCACCTCTGAGTAGAGGAGCTACTTTCTTTCAAGGCTGTTATTCTCCCTGACGGAAGTTACAGAAGATCTCCTCTTGTCCTCCTCCATCTTTTCTGGATCTGACTAGAAATTTCTGTGCAGAAACTCTAACTGCACTTCCATGAAAGAAACAGGGGCTTATCTCTTTAGGACTGTCAGGGTCTCCCCACCACCAGCCAGTATGACCTCTGACCTGGGCAAGTGGCCTACTCCACTCCAAGCCTCAGAGGACCACACACTTCGGCAAACCTTCCTCAGAGGATGCCCCCCTCCAATTCAAGACACCAGCTGGAAGGGGCAGTACCATCAGAGCTGAGCACCATGAAGCCATCTCCCCTGTTCCTCATTAGGGTGCTCCCCAACCTGCTATCCCCGGTCAAGTGTGGGGCTTCCACCAGAAGCCTTGAAATGTTTTGTGTTTCTTGTCTTGGCAGTTGTCCCGGCCTGTACCCCAAGAGGCTCTGGGAGGGCCACCGGGCCAGCAGGTCACAGCCACTGGACTGCAAGGTACTTCTTTTGTACACACAAGCCTGGGCTACCGGTATGCTCCTGACTGCTGATCTGGGGTGATTCTCACAGATGCTGGGCACAGAACACAGCAGGGCTCTGAACTCTGGATGGTCCACTGCCCATTCTTGGGCCTGAGCTACATCTGTGGGGCCCAGTTGGCTCTCGCCTTCCTATGCACTGACCATAGTGCCACTGGTCTGTAGCCCCACATAGGGGAGACGTGGCTCTGGCATCCTCGATTCTATGCGCCCCCTCTGCTGTGGGCACCCAGGACAGTCCCTCTACCCCTTCAGTAAATTCTGTGCCACCTGTTGGACAGGCCCTCAAGGGTGCCTGTTCTATGCTCCAAGAGCTTTTGAGGCTTCTGCTCCATAACCCAACGGGCCCTTCTGAGTGATACACTCTTCTGCCTCCAAAGGATACGATGATGTCTTGATCTCCAGGGCAGGTCTTTGTGAAGGACCAGCATTGCTTGAAGGAACAGGACTGCTCTTCTCCCTCAGCCACAGGCTTGTTGCCTTTCTCACTCTCTGGTGATGGTGTGCTGGGCTACATCAACATCAAGAGAGATACATTCTAGAAATTCAGTGATTGTAGCCCAAGAGAAATAGCATACTATGCATATGTGATAAAATTCCAAAAGGAAAACTTGATACAACCAGAAAATAAATCACCGTTCACATTTTTTTCCTCATACTCTGGGCAAGACTTGCATGTTTGGTCACCATCAATGAGGCACAGAGACAACCTGGGAGAGAGCTAGAGAAGCGAGTGTTCACAGGGGCAGGCCACGTGACACAGCATCAGAAGTGATTCTGGGACCAATATTAAATAGTTGATGTTAGGGAACTGCAGAGCCCAGAGGTCTACCCTGTTTCAATACAAACTGCCCTAAAGAGCGGTATCGTCACGGGTAATAATGGCATTACTGTCTTTACCTGTGGTGAAAGACACAAAAATTCACCAGGACCTGCATATTTGACAGTTAAGAACATGAGGAGGTGGTTCGTGGACTTGAGGAGGAAAAGATGGCGTCTGGACGCTATGAAGATTCTTCATGCACTGACTGGCCTGTAGAGAAAGATGTAAGTGCTTCTTCTTCATCCATTAGTCAAAACCCTCATCACTAAATTACTGTACCTCACATGGGCCCATGAGTTTTGTGATATATTTTTATAATCAAATTACTTATCTAGTCAAAGGTCCCCAAAAATATATTTCCCTGGGGCCCACCTGGTCTCAGGGCAGGAGTGGGGGACACATTCTTGTGTCTGTCTCCCATGGTTGCTTCCATGTCCTGAACCTCAGGATTCCCAGTGGGGCCCCTGAAGATGGGAACTCAGCCCCGGCCCTGTCGGGCAGCAGGTTCCCCGTGCCCCTGTGATCTGTTTGAGGAGAGTGGGGCCCCGGTTGATGGCCACATCTCATTGTATGGACTTGATTTGGGCTTGGGAGCTTTTCATCAGTTGACAACTCATTCAACAAAGGCCCTTAGTCAGTTCTTGCTAGGGACCAGGAAATGCCATCAGCGCAGGACTTCACAAAGATGAGTAAGACTCGCGTCGCATCCCCCAGGAGCTCCCAGCAGAGCGGGAGGCAGAGCAATGAGCTGATGGTACAACCAACCAGAAGGATCGGCCGGTAGGGCTGTGGTCCTGGCAGAGCGGGACCTGAGGAGGCTTCGCAGAAGGCTCTTTAGACAAATCGGTTTGGACTAAGCTTTGAAAGATGAGTGTGTGCGCGTGGGGGTGGGAGGGGTGGGCTCTCCCAGCCAGAGGATGGGACAGAAGGAAGGGAATGGGCCGTGGAGCCATCAGACGTAGGCAAGCAGCTGGACTAGGCCCGAGGAAAGCTGTAAGTAGGTTCTGTGTGTCTGGGATGCAGGAAGGGGCTCGGGAAGGATGACATTGAAGAGATTGAGGACGCTTAACACGCCACGCTAAGGAATCTGGGCTTTAGACCATGGACAGTGGAGGACTGATGGTGCTTAGTTGCAGAGGCGCAGATGGTCTTCTGTCTTAAAATTTGTCTGGAAGGGGCGCCTGCGTGGTTCTTTCGGTTAAGGGTCTACCTTCGCCCAGGTCATGATCCTTGGGTCCTGGGTTTGAGCCTTGTAGGGCTCCTGGCTCAGCAGGGGAGTCAGCTTCTCCCTTTCCCTCTCCCCTCCCTCCAGCTCATGCTCTCTTTTTCTCTCTCTAATAAATAAATAAAACCCTGAATCTGTCTGGAGGGGGAACAGATTGCGATTTGGGGAGAAGTGGAGGGCAGGGGAGACTTCGGAGGGTGTCACGGAGTACAGTTCGGGGGGGCAGAGAGGCTGAGGCTGCAGGCGCAGGGGAGGGCAGGGCGGGTCCGTGGCTGGCAGCTCCACACCCCTGCGGACGACCGGTGGGTGGCAAGCCAGTGTCAGAACGGTTTCCACTGCAAGAAAACCCAACCAGCAGCGGGTTCTTTTCCTCCTGACAAGTAGCGCAGACCTGGGGGGCGGCTGGCACTGGCCGGGGGTCTCGGCACTTTCAGGGCCGACGTCTCTGCTCCGGAAGTGCTCAAGCAGCAAGAAAGGGGAGGCGGTCGCCAGGACAGTGCCTGTCCCAAGTGGTTTCCGTACCAGCTGCCAACTGGCTTCCACCCTTGACCGAGAGGTGCAAGGCTGCATCTCTGCGTCATGGGGTGGCACGGGGAGGGAGTAAAGCAGGCCGCCACCATCCTGCCCAAGTCAAACCTGCGCCAGGCTTTGCTGACACCTCGTCGGCCCTGGGCTCCGATTTGCCCTGCGAGGAAGCTGAAATGGGAAGATGGAGGGGCGTGGATGTGTGAGAGGCCCCGTTGCCAGTTGAAGCCACAGATGCTACAGGCGAGGAGGCTGAGCCGGCTTCCTGGGGGGCGGGGGGAGCCTGCATTCCGAGGGAGGAATGACAGATTACTAATAATATCCATTATTCATTAACCAATTTTCATTGGCCATGTCCAGCACGACACTGAAAGGCTTATCCACTTCTCAGCTAATCTCAGATTTGATGTAGATAATATCACCCCATTTTAAATAAGAAAATTGAGGCTCAGAGTGCCTTCCTTGCCCAAGACAACACCCAAGTCGAGGCGACCCACATGAATCTCCAAGCATGGTCAGCTCCTTGGTGCTGTTGGGTAAAGCCTTGACCAGGGAGAACCAGGGCTCCATAGTCTATCGTGAGCTGTGGCTTCAGTGTTGGGGAAAATGCTCCTGGCCAGGCCAGGACCCTTCCTGACAAATAACTTTTCAGCATCCTGTGCTCGCGGCCCGACATCTGTGTGTAGGAGGACGCCTGCCTCGTTTAAGGGCAGAACGTCTCTCCCTTTTCCTTTACCTGAATCATGTGACTGATTACCCTAACCGCCTCCTGACCCTCAGCTCTGTGGCCATCCCTCTCGAACAGCTCTTCCTGGGCTCCCGCGGCCACTGTCAGCCACCAGAGAATTGCTACTGTCGGCTTCTCTGCCAGAGCCGTGGCATTAACATTCACTCTTAACACTACCTCTCGAGCATTTTTGTATGCTTAAAACCAGGAGAAATGCTGCCGATGATAATTATAGGAAGGCTGGAATAATGAGAAAACTGTAAAAAGGGAGAGAAGAGATTTTTGCTCTTGTTTTGGTAGGTCCTGGGTGCTTTGATAGAGTGCTTGGTGGGATTAAACCCAGCAAAGATGGAACGCTGTGCTTTGGAAGGAAAAGGTGAACGAGGCCGGGTCTCTGCCTCGGCAAAGCTGAAAAGCTCGTTCACACCAGCAGCTGTCCCTTCTGGGTTCTGACAGGATCGGCTCTGGCACCCAGACATTGCTCAAGTCGTTTGCTGAATAATTGTCTTTAAAAAATAACAGCTGAATGCCTGTTCAAAGGCGATTATGGAATCTGTCCTGGGCCTTTTTCAATAAAGGACATTTGCTTATTTCCAGGATTGCTTTATGGGCTCTTCTGGAGGCGGGCATAGGATTTAGCGACCTGGTAAATTCTTCTGCAACCCCTGGATCCTGCAGTTCTGTTTCCTCCATAATGGGTGAAAAGCAACAGTAGCAAACCTCTCTGCATTCTTTCTACTTTTCTACACCGCCATCCTCCTCGGCTTTAGAGTGTATGGGTTCCCATGGAAACGGCAATGTCCTTGCTGTGGACAGAACTTAATCACAGCCGAAAGGGTGAAATAAAGTACATTTTTATCTTGGATTGAAATTTGTATCATGATTCATGAAATGGAAGAGAGAAAGGAGAAGAAGAAAAGCAGGAGGATAAGAAGGATAAGCGGGGGGGGGGGGGGGGGCGAGGAAAGAGGAGGAAGAAGGGAGAGGGCGGGGGTTGAAAATGATTCTCTGCGCATCTGCCTGAGAAATGCTGCTGCAGCAGAGGCTGGCTGTGGAAAGGTATGATGTCCCTTATATGCGCCAGGCTGGGACTGTCCCAGCTCTCACACAGGCTCTGCAGAAGCGGAGCTGCGGTTGGCCCTGTAGGCGGCTAGCCCCAAGTGATCTGAGAGGCACTTGCTCCCGTGTCTCTCCCCCACCAGTCACTGTGCTTGCAATTCACCCGGGAGAGGTCAAGTCCTTCTGGAACATTTTGCAGTCACGACACAGTTCCCACTAAATGAGGTGACAGTTTACGCCATGATCAGCTCATGTTTTTAGAGGATATTTTGCTAGATCCCTTTCAAGTCCTATTAGTTGAGGCACTCTGATGCTTGGTAAACTAAAAGCTCCAAGTCTCCAGCGAGACTCCCCAGCTGTGCTGCTGACCACACCCCCCCGCCTCTTGCCATCTGAGCACTTACCCTGTACATCCACATAGGAGCGGACCCAGGTTTGTGGATTTTAAAGCTTATAGGATCTGCACCCTCTTTGAGAAAAAGGATGCGAAATTCCAAATATAAAGTTAGGTACGAGGCCTTGAAAAGCCTCCATGCAAATGAGGGGCTTAATCTTCATTAGCTTCATGGTAATTCGCCTCCGCATCTATTATCCAAATTAATCTTTAAAACAACACCATGTGGTACATAATTATCTCTTTCAATAGATAAGAAAACTGAGGGTCTATGAGAGTCATCAAACTTTACTAAAAATCTACCAAAAAATTCCTAAATTCACGGACACGGTTGGGACTCCTTGGGATTGACATCAGGAATAGATCCTCTGGGGATGTCTCTACAACTAGGTTTTTTTGTTATTGTTTTGGGGTTTTTTTGGGTTTTGTTTTTCGCTTCAACATCAGTCGAAACATGTTGAATCAATCCCACTTTTTCCAAAATGTGACTTTCATTTCCCCTCCAAATCCAAGCCAGCTGATGGAATTGGATTTCAGCTGCGGTGGGAGGACTAGAGATGGTATTGTGTATCCCACTTGCAAATAATCAATCGGCTTCCTGCAGTGTATTACCTGCTCTCGCCGCAGAACAGACATGGAGACTGAGACTGTCAATCGGATGGCTGGTTAATATCCACAGGAAATGTATGTCTGGTGCTCTACCGCTGGAAATCAGGGCCCGCCTGCAAAGCAACTGGTTAGGGCGGCTTCTCCAGTCCTCCTGGTTGCAATGAGTGGCATGGATCCTCTCAGACTGACAGCAGAACCAAGCTTCCCTTTCTTTCCTTTATTAGTATTTGCAATAGTTTCCAATCTTCCACTTAAATCGAATCAACTTCAAATAGGTTGATTTGCATGTACAAATATCATCCCATGCAAAGTCCCCCCATGTAGCTCCAAATGGTAGAAACTCAAATAAGTCAGAAAAATTGAATGCTCTTTCCCCTTATCCTCCCCAGAAAGCCGTAGTGAGCGCATTGGAGGGGGGGGGGGCAGTCCAGCAGCGTGTCCTACAGCAGACCAGCTGCCATTCAGAGAGCACACTGGTGTGGGGGAGCGGGACAGGGATCCATTCAGAGCAAAGTCTTAGAGAGCAGGGTGGGAAGAAGAGATGCCCTCCCCCACAGAGAGAGCCGGGGTATAAGGGAAAGTTGGGATGCCTGACCAGAATCTGAATTCACATATTACAGAGAAGTATTTTCATCTAAGGCACAAACCTCCAACCCAAATCTCCCCTAAGGGCTTTCATATGCAAGGCACTGTTCTAGGCTCCATAATGATAGCATAGGTTTATTATGAAATCACTAAGTGCCTGGTGCTGGACTAAATATTTTGAAATCTATGATTGAATTTAATCAACCATCTAATTTATTCTCAAGACACCATGAAGAAGGAATGGTGGCAAGTAACCTCTTTTTGCAGATGAGACAGCTGAGGCTCTGTCACATTAAGTGCTCAAGGTCACCAGACTAGTCAGGGGTGGAGTCAAGGTTCATGTCCAGTTCTGTCTGACTCTACAATCAGCGCTCCAAACCCTGAGGACATTTGTGGAGTGCTTACCATGTGCCAATCCCCATGCTTGCAATTTACATGGTCTCTTTTTTGGTCTCCACACTGATCTATAATGTATTTTATTCCTGTCTTCAATTACTTATAATTTAGTCTGGGGAAGGGAGCGAGGTAAGTGGGGAATGAGAGATGTATTTTAAAAACTTTACTACAAATCAGTAAAATAAGTACCAAGGAAAAATGAAGAGTTCCCCAAGTCAACGATTCTGGGATGGATTTATAAGGATAGCTAGGATTTTCAACCCATTCAACTGAAGAAACAGGGGATTCCCCCAGGCAAGTATCCATATGAACACGGACAGGGGCAACGTTTAGGAAATGGTACGTATAGTTACTGTGGTCTTACTAAATCCTAGCTCATGTGTGAAGGATCTACAGCTGGGGAGGCGGGCTGGCATTGACCACCAGGTTGAAAAATTCTCAGTCTGGTAGACGGAGGGAGAAAGATGATCAGGTTGGAGCTAAACTATTTAAAAAAGAAGTTGCCGTGACATTTGTAGACTAGACCCATCCAAAAGTTTGAACAAGAGGCAGCAAAGGTCTGAATCTGAATCTGGGTGGGAATAGGGAGGATGGAGGGCAGGGTCCTTGCTGCAACATGGGCTCTCATCTTCTCAGCTATGGGGGAAACACTCACAGCATAACCCGATTCGGTCTGCCGAGGCTCTGTTATTGTGTCACGATCCCCACGGGGACCCAGATAGTGTCTCCGGAGGAGACTGTTTCTTCAAGGATGTTGACTTCCTGGAGAGCCTAAAGCCTACACATACCACAGGGATCTCCCATCTGCAGTATGGACCATGCACTGTTTTTCCCGCATCCGTGAGCCTGGAATCCTCTCAAGGGGTAAGGAAGAGAATGAGAGAGCAAAGAGCCTAAGGAATGGTTTGTGGGTCTGGCAAGAACGTTGGCCGTCATAGGACACAAAATCTGTATTTTGTAAGCATAATTGTTTTTACAGGTTTCTATATTTTCTTTGCTGTTGTCCCTTTCTCTTTTTGTGTTTTCTGTGGTGGGGCTTTTCCAAATGAAGTTCCTTCTGAAAATATTGCCCGCCTCAGCTCTGCTGAAAGGAGATCAGAAAAAGGATGCTTTGGTACTTGGAGCTGTGTGTTAAAGGTGTGAGAGCATGAAAGCTCAGGGCAGGCTGTGGGGGGTGGGGGGGTCGAGGTCGGTCCCCCTAACTCCAGGGTCAACTAAAATTGGTTTACAAGTCTGTCTTCTGACCCAGACCATGGACTCCTTGAATACAAAACTGAGTCTTCCTCATGCTGGTACCACTGTCCAGTGGTCACTTGTGAGTGCCTAATAAATGTTTGAAGAATGAATGAATCCTGAAAACTGTCCATGTGATGCTGTGTCTTCCTTGCTATGGAGCCGCGTTCATCATCTGCACAGGGAGAAATGGCATTCGTGTAGGTGGCCGTTACACTCATCGGGAAACAAATAGATGAAAAATAGATTGATTGGTTAAGTGTAGACTTCATCCAGAATCTCCAGGTTAGGAGTTCTAGGCCCATCGGTGATTCATGTTTATTCATACACGGCAAAAATCTAGCTTTCTGTTTTGAGAGAAAAGGTTTCGCACAAAGCTTTATTAAAATGTTCAGTCTCCCAGACATCAAATTGCTCTCACAACACAACTCTTTAGTGTAAACAATCAGAAATGCAAGGATTAAATTCCCCTTCGAGTGTACGAGGGCTTAAAAAGAAAACGCACCCGTGCTTGACAAAATAAGCTCTGAGTTTATTGAACCTCTTTTGAGATGGGAGCTCAAGTCAGTCAACCAGAGGCACAGGGGGCCGCTATGCTGACTGTGAGGAACCGGAAGAAGGGATGAGCCAGGATCTTGCAAGCCAAATATTTTCTTCCCTTATAATGAGGAGAGAAGCTTGAGTAGATGCCATTAGCATGCCAGCTGGGCAGAGGACACTTTTTATTTTCCAATGAATGAGACCTAAAAGGCCAGACCTCTTGGTTACCAGGATTAATTCCTAGTGGCATGGAAAAGGGTAGGCAGTCACTTTGTTTCTTGTTCTGTTTTTAGATGAACCATAGGCTGGGAGTCTGAAATGGGGCACAACAGGGAGTCAACAACCACACCTGCTTTCT
Source organism: Enhydra lutris kenyoni (assembly GCF_002288905.1). NCBI lineage: Eukaryota > Metazoa > Chordata > Mammalia > Carnivora > Mustelidae > Enhydra > Enhydra lutris. Next base: position 12,117,979 of record NW_019154085.1, read on the forward strand.
CAAAAACTCAACAGTACATACACACCAAGGGCGCCGCTTGTCACCGTCATGCTGTTGTCACTGTTTTCCGGAGTGTGAGCCATCGAGGGCAAACAATGGGGAAATGAGAAGACGACTTTGCTTGTGCATCTCCCCTTCTGAGGGTCTAGACTGCTCCTGCTTGTGTGCACAATAGACTCGCTAACAAAGAAATTTTTGAAAGCACAGCACATATGCTCATATGTACATTCTGAAAACCACATAGGATTTTCCTACATTTTAGCTTACGCTCAGAAGCAAAGCTGTCATAAGTAAAGGGAAAAGGTTGCTTTCAAGCATGAAACATTTTTCACAGACTTCATTAAAATAAAATAAACTTCTTTGCTCGTTAGTGAAAGGGAGAGGGGGAGGGTGGGGACGGGAATTCTAACTCCCCCTCCTGTGCCGAAGATAAGGAAAGATGGTTCCATTCTCGCCATTTGAAAGAGGTGGAAGACAAGACATCCACTCTAAAGGTAAATAAAACGAAGCAGGAGGATGTCACTGGAGATAGACTAGCCCGCAGACGCAAAATGAATCAACAGCAGAAATGTGAGGGAAATTTAGGTTTTCTGATTCCAAGGCCAAAGCCTTTGTCCCCTAGGTTTAGGGCTGCTTCTAGACAATGTCATCAAAATGGAAGGTTGCAATAGTTAGACTTACACATTCAAGGAAGATTCTCCTCTCAGATATCTGAAATATATCACAACATCAGTCTCTCATTATAACTTGTCTTTCTCTCTACAAGCTTAACAGTCTGTTTGAAATCATTTGGGTGCCCCCTTTTAAATTTTGAAATATTTTTGGCCCATCGAGAAATAATATAGTAATATCTGTGTAGCCACTATCCAGTTTAAGAAACAAGGTATTCAAAATATAGTTGCAGCTCTCTCTCTCCTCACACCAGTGACCATTCTCTGGCATTGGATATTTACCATTTGTACTTATTAACAGATACAGATACTCCAACAGACACTATCCTAAGTGCTTTACAAATAGGAACTCATTGTTAATCCTTGTAACAACCCAATGAGTTGGATACTACAATTATCCTTCCTCAACAAATAACAAAACTGTGACACAGAGACATTAATTAACCTATCTAAAGTCACATAGTTACCAAATTACAGAACTAGGATACAAATCCAAGAGATGGGATCTAGAGTCTTTGCTATTAATAACTATGTTGTCTTGTGTCATCTATTTATCTATCAACCATCATCTACCTACTTATCTGTCCATCCATAAACAAAACATGCTACCACTTCCGCCCCATCACAATGTCATCATTACACAGTGTGTATGCTTTTGCAATTTTTCTTCTCAGTGTATTTATGAGATATATCCCCATTGCTGCAGGTAATTCTAGCTCACTCATTTTCATTGCTGGTTATTACGTTATGGTGTGAACATGCAGAATTATCCATTTTAATACCAATGAGCGTGTAAGTGTTTCCAGAATGTTTTTCCATTACAAATCTTGCTGTTACGAACATTTCTAGGCATGGTTTCTGTGCACCCATTCTCTTCCCCCTCCCCACTCAGGGGTAAGAGTAGAATTGCTGGATTAAAGGGTGTGCTATCTTGAGGTACACCACATCCTGCCAAATTATTTTTCAAAGGGGTTGTACCAATTCTAATTCTTTCAGTAGATGAGTTTCCATTTTCCACATTATTGCCAAGACCAGATATTGTTTGAAACTAGTTATTTAGGTATTAGGTATTTTAGACTTTTAAAATTCTCGCTATCTTGTTTTAATTTGCATTTCCTTGATTTCCACTTAGGTTAGAAGAGCTTTCTAAATAGTCTCTTCTGAGGACTGTCTGTTCATGTTTGTTTGTTGGTTTGTTTGTTTATTTCAATAACCCCTACACCTGATGTGGGCTGGAACTCACGACCCTGAGATCAAGAGTCACATATATGCTCCAACTACTGAGTCAGCCGGCGCCCCTGCCGCTTCATGTTTGTTTTTTTTAATCACTTTTCTCTTTAGTTTTTTTAATTATTAATTCATAGGAGTTCTTTGTGTCTTCTGCCTAATAACCAATGTCTGTAATATTCATTAGAAATTTTTTTCTCCATGTGTTCTTTTAATGAATGTAATGGATACTGGTGTGGAAGAGACTACTCCAAAAGACAGGTAAATACCTAGAAGTATGAGCTCTAGGTCAGATGGTAGGTTTATGATTAATTTAGTGAGAAATTTGCAGACATATTTCCAAATTGGTTGTAATATTTTCAACTCCTGCCGGAAAGGTATAAGTGTTCTAGCTGTTCCACATTCGTATTGACATTGGTCGGAGTCAGTCTTTTTTTTTTTCTATCAGCCATGCTAGTGGGTGTTTTGTGGGCTCTCTGCTCAGCGGGGAGCCTGCTTCCTCCTCTCTCTCTGCCTACTTGTGATTTCCATCTGTCAAATAAAAATAAACAAAAAACAATGTCTTTTGAAATGTAGAATGCTTCTATTACTCCATTTTATCAATCTTTTTTTTGTAATTGTCAGTGATTTCTAAATCTTTCCTTATTTCTAAGTCGTATATATATTCTATGCATTTTTCTAGAAGCTTTAAAGTTTTAGTTTTATTTTAAAGGTGTCAAGGTGTTTTGGCACCTTGGTCAAAAGCCAACAAGTCATATAAGCATAGGTCTATTTCTGGTCTCTCCATTTGACTCCATTAATCTATTTGTCCATCTTTTCAGAAATGCCACACTTCAACTTATACTAAGTGTTGAAATCAAATAGCTTAAGTCTTCCACTTCTGTTCTTCTTTGTCAAGATTGTTTTAGCTATCCTAGGTCTTTTGCATTTCCATATAAATTTTAGAGTCTGTTTGCAATTTCTACAAAAATCTTGCAGAAATGTTGGTTCCCATTGCATTGAATCTGTAGATCAATTTGGTAAAAAATAATATCATGATGATGTTGACATTTCCCATGCATGAACATGGTATACTTCTCTATTTATTTAGGTTCTCTTTCATTTATCTCAGTACTTGTTTGTAGTTTTCATTGCAGAAGTCTCAAATATGTTTCATAAAAGTTGTCCCTATTTTGTATTTTAAATGACATAGTAAATGGTGTTTTTAAAATTTCATTGTCCAGTTGTTTGTTGCTAGTACATAGAAATACAATTGTGTTTTATATAGTGACTTGCATATAGTCGAGAGCTTCTTATAACCCCCAGTGATGATCCTCTCTTCCAGTATTCATATCCTTCTATAATCCCCTTACCCTGTATGTGGGCTGGACCTAGTATCATTTCTCTAAAAAATACAATATGGCAAAAGGGGTGGGATTTAAGTTACAAAAAGACTGACTTTAGTCTTGCTGATTCCAGCTTGCTTTATTTTGCTCACTTGCTCTGATGGAAGACAGCTGATCTGCTGGATATTTTGAATGGAGAGGATTCTATGGTAAGGAACTGGGGGAGTCTCTAAACACTACCAGCAGCAAAATGGAAGCTCTCACGGTTCAAGAGGAACTGAATCCTGCCAACAACCCTATGAATGAGATTGTAAGTGTATCCTCCCTCACTTAACCTGTGCTTACTTTTGACCAGCAAAACCATGAGTTAAGAGATGTTTTTTGTTTTAAATGCTAATTTTGAGATACTATTACGCAACAATAGGTAATGAATATGCCAAATTTCCTAAACTCATTTACTAGCTCTGATAATTTTTTGTAGACTTTTTAGCATTCTCTACATTCAAAATTAAGTTTGATTAAAAGCTTTACTGTTTACTTTCAAATCCATATTCTTTTTTTAAAATCTGTTTTGTTTTATTTCATTGACTAGGAACTGAAGAATAATGTTGCATGCAGGCAATGATATTGACTATCCTTTCCTTGTTCCCCATTTTAGGAGAAATGTATTCAACTTTTCACCACTAAGGATGTTGTTAGCTGTAGGTTCTTTGTAAGTGACTTCCATTTACTGAGGGAGTTCTCTTCCAATCCTACTTTTCTAAGGGTTGTCATCAGGAATGGTTGTTGAATTGTTTTCAAATGTTTTCTCTGCATTTATTAACATGATCATATTATATTTATTTGATGATTTACATTAATTAATTTTAGAATGTTAAACCAACCATGCATTCCTGTCATAAACCCAATTTCATCATGAAGTATCATCCTTTTATATATTGTGGGATTAAACTTGCAAATATTTTGATAGGGATATTTGCACTAATATTCATGAGAGATATTCTTTCTTCCCTTAGTGTCTTTTATTGGTTTTGTTATCAGGGTTATGCTGGCCTCATAAAGTGAGTTGGAAAATGTTTCCTCCTCTCTATGTTATAAAACATAAAAAAAAAAAAATCCAACAGTGAAGTAATCTAGATCTAGTTTGCATTTGTTTTCAATTTATTAATTTAAGTTGTGAATATGTTTTTAATTACTAATTAAATCTAATAGATATGTATAGGGCTGTTCAAATTTTTTTATTTCTTCTTGTATGTATTTTGGTGATTTTTTTACTTTTAAGGAATTTTTACATTTTGTAAAGTTGTCAAACATACTGGATAAAATTTTTCATAATATCCTCTTAATGCTATTTTAATGTTATACAATCTGCAATGTTCTTTTACTTTTGGTGTTGGTAATTTTTTGTTTGGGTTTTTTTCTCAGTCTAGTTAAGGGTTTATCAATTTTCATTACCTTTCAAGGAACCAACTTTTTATTTCACTGATATTTGTCTATTATTTGTCAGCTTTTTATTGTATTCATTTCTGCCTTTATATTTACTAATTCATTCCTTCTGATTATTTTGAGTTTAACTTGCTTTTGATACTTAGCTTAGCTTTCTAAGTTTGGTAACTTAGATCATTATTTTTAATAATTTATCTTTTTCAAATAAAACCATGAACTATAAATTTCCCTTCAAGCATTGCTGCATTCCACAGACTTTCATATATTGTGCTTTTATTATCATTCAGTTAAAAATATCTTTCTAATTTTTCTTCACATTTTTTTCATACCCCAATTTATATCTTTTTCTTTTTTTCTCCTAATGTTGTCCCATATGTTTTCCCATATGGTAAGCCTTCTTCTTCTTCTTTGTGTGTGTGTGGTGTTGGTTTTTTTTTTTTTTTTTTTTTTTTTTTTTTTTTTTT